>NW_010313909.1:0-3382 GCF_000700745.2 Antrostomus carolinensis
GCAGCGTTATTAAATTCCTGGCACACCAGCTGCGCTTTTCCCCTGGAATCGTCCTTGACACTGTACCTTCCCTTAGTGTGTGGACACAGCCAATTTCTGATTTTTAGCTACCTCCAACAATTATTCCACACAAGTCCATGGGTGATTTAACCAAGCATGACATCTCAGTTTGATTTTAAAATGCAGCCAGTATTACTTCTCAGTGTATTTTCTTAACATTTGCAGCCTTAGCTTGATATCTCAGTAATACACAACCTTAGCAGTGATATTTAGGTTCCCTGGTTCTCAGTGAGCCATTTCCTAGCAAGTTGAAACACAAGCAGTGACTAAACTTTAACTATAGAAGCTCAAAAGTTCTGCCTTAGAAGCTTGAGCATTCTGTAAGTACAAACTAGAGTAATTCTTGGTCATTTGCCTAGAACCTTCATGAAATATTGTATTGTATATATACAATTGAATAAAGGGTAGGAGAATCTGAATCACATTATGAAGTTATTAAATAATAACATCATTGTTATAATGATAGCTAAGGAAGCCTCTAAAATATATATTTATACTAATCAAATATCTCACATGTCTTCTTTAGGATCCTGAGGTTTATATGAAATGGACTATTAATGACCAGCACCCATTCTTTTTTAAGCAATTTTCTTGTTACTGTTTAAGAAGTTTTATAATAAGAAATAGACCTTATTCCCTTATCTGTGTTTTCTCTCAACAAAACATATAGTCCCTATATGCATTTTAACTGACAGATATTTGATACAACAACATTTTGTAGATTGGAATTTGTATTTGTTTTCTACTGCCATTGACTTTCCTTGTTCAGATGATTTTAATAAATTCTATTTCTGCTAATTGATTTTGAGGGCTGCCTATTTTTAGAAGATGCAAAACATGACGAGTAGAGTAGAACTTCAGTGATCAGCAACATCATGTTGCAATCAGAATAGCAGTGAAGTTCTGGTACCCTCAATATGTCTGAATGCCATTTTTAAAGGCCATTTGGCTTTGACATTTAATGCAAAGTTGTATTAAACTGCATTATCTGCATAATGAATCATATTTGTTCTTCTACCCTCCAGTCTGTTTACAAGCCAAGCCCCAATACTGTAAGCACTGAAACATAAATAGAAATGCAGTGACTTTACATAATACATTAATAAGATTACATTAAAAAAAAATCCCTTTATGCATGAAATGAAAGAGGAGGTTGTAAATGGGCCTTAGGCCACAAAACAGAACAGTGGTACTAGGTATTGCTGCCCCTTCTGTGTCTGAACAGGACCATTCATAGTGTGGTCCCTCATTGGGAGGGAAAGGCAGAACTCTCCTCCACCTACCTGGCCCCAGTGGTCAGCAGGCAGGCACTGACCACAGGCAGGTGGTATAGCTGGGTGCATGGCACCTGCCATACCATCACAGATAGTGGCAGAACCGCCAATCCACAAACACACTCAGGTAATTGCCTCTTCCCACAGAACTTCCTGAGAAAAACTAAAATGTCCAGAGAAGTTTCCTGTGAAAGGTGTCAGGAGATGTCTTGTGTGCCTGGAGCACAGAGTGGATGCAGCAGAGGAGCTGCACACCAGCAGGGTTTTTACAGGCACTATCTGCTCTCAGACAGCCCTGGGACAGACTGTCTCGGGCTTTGCACTGAACAGATTCACTCCTAGGCATGCAGGATTAAGCATGCACACAACTGTACCACTAGCACCCAAAGCCTTGTTTGCATTTCTAATGTATTATTCCCAATATTTAATCCACAAATAGTATTTAGGATCTTAGATTTATTTTATCCTGCTCTTGGAGTACTATTTCTTAATGTAGACTTTCATTTTGACCAGCATTTGTTTCCTACCTCTCTTCCCTCATGATGCTTTGGTCTTTTGAGCTCCATCTCCATACATTTGCCTGAAGGAGTTTTGCAGCTGCAGCGTATCAATAACCTCACAGAAGATGTTTCATGACTGATTCACATCTATTGCTGCAAATCAAGGATGGAGAACTGAACTAGCTGATAAAATTACAATTTTAAACTGCTTCACAAGCAATCCAACCAAATCGGTCACTGTCCAAAAAAGGTATTTAAATTAATTGGAGATTTTAAAAATACAAATAAATAGCAAGGTACTGATCTGCTTAGAACAAAAATAGAACTGAAAAAACTCAGTAGCTCATCAGTGTATGCACAGTTTGTACAGTTAAATATTTGAGTTTACTCTTTTTCATTGCTAAAATAAAATGTACATCAAATTCACAATAAAAAAAACCATAGGCCAAATCTTACATTCCTGATATCAATAATATTTTGTATAGACAAACGGTCTTGAACACCCTGAATGCAAGCTACAGCATCTATATTTCTCCTGTGCTATTCAAATTAAAGTAATAATGAATTCAGTGGGTATTAAATAACTCTGATCAGAAGATCCTAGCATAATTAGTAAGACATCAAGCAAACCTTTAAAAGAGGTTGTTTATGCTTTCTGTTTTGATTTGCATTGTTCCAGACTAACAAAAACCCTTTCTTCTTCCCCCTCTTTTTTTCACTTTTAAGCCTTTTAAATTTTAATCTGTAAAGAGAATTAGCTAAGGTTGCAGATGTAAAATAAAGTAATTGGCTGGAGGTAAGGGGGTCCAAGAGAGCTGGTTAATTTTCAAACAACACTTCCTCCAATCTCAAGTTTGCTGCATCCCTAAGAGTAAGAAATCTAGCAAAAGAGGCAGGAGTCCTGCATGGATGAGCAAGGAACTTCTGGAAAAACTCAGTCAGAAGAAGGAAGTCTAGAAAATGTAGAAAAAGGGACTGGGCACTTGGGAGGAATATGGGGATGTTGTCAGAGTATGCAGGGATGCAGTGAGGAAGGCCAAGGCCTGCTTGGAATTGAATCTAGCAAGGGATGTCAGGGACAAAAAGAAGGACTTAAGTACCTCAGCAGCAAAAGGAAGACCAGGGAAAATGTGGGGCTGCTGCTGAATGAAGTGGGTGCCCTGGTGATGGAGAATGCAGAAGAGGCAGAGGAGGCAGAGTTTGCTGAATGCCTTATTTGCTTCAGTCTTTACTGCCAGTCCTCAGGAATCCCAGGCCCTGGAGGTAGGAGAGGAAGTCTGGAGAGAGGAAAACTTTCCCTTGGTCAAGAAGAATTGGGTTAGGGACCATTTAGTCAAACTCAACACCCACAAATCTATGGGCCCTGATGGGATGCACCCTCAAGTGCTGAGGGAGATTGTGGATGTTATTGCAGAGCCACTCTCCATCATCTTTGAAAGGTCATGGAGGATGAGAGAGGTGCCTCAGGACTGAGGAAAGCCAATGTCACTCCAGACTTCAAAAAGGACAAGAATGAAGATCTGGGAAACTACAGACCAGTCAGCCTCA
>NW_010313910.1:0-1278 GCF_000700745.2 Antrostomus carolinensis
CAGACTGGCCCACATGAGTGCCTGGGGCTTCACACTGCATGTGGAAGGTCCACCCTCCCTGCCATTGCTGGGGTGAGGAGTAGATGCTTGTCACCTCTGCACCCAACTCACTCACAGGGTGTGCAGCAAACACCTCTGTCCTGTGCATGCCTGGTGCCTGCTCCAAGCAAACCACTTGACTTTCTCCAGAGCTAAAGGAGATCAAGCACGTCCAGAAAGTTATTTTAACTCATATCTTAAATGTATCTCTTTCAGTATGGATCAAAATGATCTCTGTAAGTGCCTGTTGACAGAAAAAGTAGATGGACTTGTCTCCACCCTGGCTCAGGGACAGAGGCTCAGCACAGAGGCAACATGCCCCTGCTCCACTGCCTGCTTCTCCTGATGCTTTACTCGCCCTCACAGATGTGCAGTGCCAATGCTACTTAATTAACATTTCCTCTCCACTGCCCCAGAAATAGTTTCTTTTTCAGCACTTACGTTCTTCCCAGAAGAGGAAGGGAGCGTGTAGTCAGAGCCTGCCAGGGGGGTGGCTCATGCTCAGGTGTATATGGGACTGACATGTCCCCACAGTGGCACCGACATGTCCCCACAATGGCACCCAAGCTTTTTTGTCTCTCCTTTTTTTTTTTTTTTTTTTTCCTTGCAAGAAATAGACCTCTCACTGAAACCATCCTATTATGTGAGCTCCAGGTGTACTTCAAAAACACTTCTTGGAAGAGCATTTGGCTATATGAGAAGCTTTAAGCAGACTTCATGTTACTTGTTAGCTTTTTTTCCCTTCTACAGACCTGAACCCACTATGTAGATTATACCCCTTATTTTCTTTGCACGTGCCTTCCGGGCTATCCATCAGCTGCAGCTTTCCTTGCTTCATCCCTGCCCATCCTGTATTCAGGACTGACCCACAGGTCTCCGTTGCCTGCCTTTTCATTGCAGTGAATCTGTAGCCTGGGAAGGGAAAAGGTAAGCGAATTTGGACATTTACAGGACTGAGTCTCCTCATGAAGCTGACTAAAGCTGCTTGGAGATAATGCCTTATGCAGGTGGGTCCAGCCCAGCTTGGAATGAATATGCAGTTCTCTGCAGCTCCTTTTGTATGGACGGCATAGTTGGGAACATTACATTTTGGAACCACAGAGTGCTGTCTAAAAGCAGCACAGCTGTCAGTGAAGAGCAGTTTGCAACTGGAATATGGCCAGTGCCAGGGACATGCCAAAAAACGGGTAGGGATGATTGCTTAGAAACCAAAGTCAGAAATTAGATTTTCCAACCACA
>NW_010313911.1:0-1294 GCF_000700745.2 Antrostomus carolinensis
GGGATGCAGGGATGAAGGAATACAGGGATGCCAGGTGCTGGGTGGGCAGCAACAAGCGGCGGCTGCACCTGCAGAGCTGGGAGTGTCACTCCCCCGCTGAGCTCCCTGCGGTGGCCCTGGGTGGGTGTCCCACCGCCCCCTCCTGGCGCTGAGCCCCCCCGGGGGGGCTGGTGATGCGTCACGCGTGGGTGAGGACTGTCACTCACCCGCTGGGTTTGTGCTGGCGGTGTCACCCACGGCGCTGCCAGGAACGATGGAGCTCTGGGGACAGAGATGGAGGGGGAACATTGTGTCCCCACTGTCCCCTGCCACTAGCCTTGGCCTCACCTGTGGGTGGCTTGGGTCACTTGTCACCGTGTCCTGATGAGACCCTGGGTTTGGGGGAGAGGGATGAGCCTCTGTCACCCCCAGCTCTGGCACCCCCTGGCACCCTCTGGCTCTGTCACCCCCAGCTCGGTCACCCCTCTGCCCTTCTGCTGTGCCAGGTGTCCCCATGGGGGTGCTGGTGCCCAGGGCTCTGCAGGCAGGAGAGGTTCCATCAGGAGTGGATGCATGACACCAAATCCCAGGGATGTGCCATGAAGTGCCATCAGCACTCAGCTTTGTCCAGATAGTCATCCATCCATCATCCATCCATCCATCCATCCCTCCATCCCTCCATCCATCCATCCATCCATTCATCCAACCATCTCCCATCCATCCATCCCTGCATCCCTCCATCCATCCATCCATCCCTCCAGCCATCCATCCATCATCCATCCATCCATCCCTCCATCCCTCCAGCCCTCCATCCCTCCATCCATCCATCCATCCATTCATCCAACCATCTCCCATCCATCCATCCCTGCATCCCTCCATCCATCCATCCATCCCTCCAGCCATCCATCCATCATCCATCCATCCATCCCTCCATCCCTCCATCCATCCATCCATCCATTCATCCAACCATCTCCCATCCATCCATCCCTGCATCCCTCCATCCATCCATCATCCCTCCATCCACCCATCTCTCCATTCTTCCCCCTGTCAATGTGTGCTCAGTGTCTGCAGCACGTGTTTGGTGTCTGTAACACATGTTCCATGTGTGCAACACGCCTGCAACATGCTCACTGCCTCCAATGTGTGCTTGGTATCTGCAACACGTGTTCAGTGTCTGCAGCGTGTACTCAGTGTCTGTAACATGTGCTCAGCATCTGCAACATGCTCAGTGCATGGAACACGTGATCAGTGTCTGTAACGTGTTCAGTGTCTGCAACACATGACCAGTGTCTGTAACGTGCTTGGTGTCTGCAAC
>NW_010313912.1:0-3833 GCF_000700745.2 Antrostomus carolinensis
TTCCCTTCCCTTCCCTTCCCTTCCTTTCCCCCCTTCCCCTACCTAAGGTATGAGGAAAAAAAGGATTTAAAAAGTTTTGTTGGGGTAAGGTGCTGCATTCTCGTACAATAAATGTGTTATTAAAAATAATATTTATTATAATATGTTATTACAATTATTATACTTATAATTTTAAATCTTGTTTAATAAGATATATTCAGTAATTAGTAATCTACCATCCATGAAACTGACCTATTTTGGTTTAGATCTTTCAATTGCTTTTTTTAAAAAACAGTATTTTTTTCATTTAAACTTGGCTATCTGTGCCACAGGTAACTTTAACAGAGGAGACACAGGTAAATTTAAGAGAGATGTGAAAGCTACATAACCTGTAAAACAAGAATCACTAATCCAGTATGCCATTCTATATGTGGGGATATTTTGAAAAAATACTTAATGTGCATTTTTTTTTACCTTTCTTTTGCCTTTTCTATTTTTTCTGGCTTATGGTCATGTTGTATTTTACCAAATGTAAAGTCTCGTTTTCACTGATTATTCTCAGTTTTTGGTAAGAGAATTTTGTTCTGATTTCCATACCAGTGTGCAGGGCTAGTCTTTTGTCCTGGCTTTAGAATTGGACTGAACTGAAAAAAAAACCCAAAACAACAACTTAATTGACTTTTAAGAATAAAATTACTTATTCTTAAAATTTCAATTTTTTTCTCCCCTTCTCTTTCCTTCACCGCTTAAAAAAACCCCAAACCCAAAATAAACAGATAAACAGATTTCTGAGAGTTGTTTTCACTTAAAACTCATCTACTTCTTTCTTTTTTAATTATCTAATGCAGTATGCTGAAGAGATAGTGCTGATTAGTCAGTGCATTGTGACTTTAGATCATAGTCCACTCCAGGCAGATTTTCCTGAGAGGAGGTATTTCTGAAAATGTGAATCGTGACAGCAGGGCCATGGGTTCAGATCCAGACATGCATTACAATGTGAGTGGTTGACCTAGTTAAGCCTCAAGAAAGAGATCTGTCAGCTGGAAAAACTGCTCTCAGGGCCTGATAAAATACTCATGAACAACCAAGGGTGCTTTGAATGCTGTCAGCATCACTTACTGATTTTTGAAATTGAGGGCGATAGAGAGAAAATCTGAATCCGGGTCACTGCTAAGCATTACAAGCACAGAATCAGCACTGGCAGGAGTTAGTGGGGAAGCAGAAAAGTGCTGCTTGCTTCTTGGGAAACGCCGCTGTTATACCTTGTAGTGATTGAATCTTCAGAAAATTGTATTTGTAGTATGTTTAATATTGCAGATCATGCAAATACTCTGAAAACAAAGTGCTTATTAGATGACTTGGCTTTGCAAATCTTATCCCAGAATATCAAAAGAAAGGTGGTAAGATAGTGGAACTATTCAAAATACAATATTCTGATTAGCCAAAGAAAAGAAAAAGAAGGCTGATTTTTTATTTGATAATGTATTAAGAGTTCCTTCTTCATTAAAAATTGTTTATAAAGTAGTGTTTTCATTATTAATGGAGAAAAGCACTTTCTTCTTACTTTTTAAAAACTGTTTTTTCCATCACAGAAAGAAACAGAATGTTACAAAATAAGACACTGTGAAAGAAACAAGAATGCTTTTGTTTTGTTTTCCCACCAGAAAAATAGAGGAATTAAGAAAAACTTGTTTGAAATATTGCATATTATTCTCATTTCTAGGTTTTGGTTTTGCCCTTCTTATATGTACTACACTTTCTGAGATGAAAGAAGTGAAGAAGAATAAACCTTTAAGGTAAATTATCCAACTCCATTATATGGAAAATAATGGTAAATAATTTTGTGAAAATTTTGGAAAAAATATAATTTTAATTAAAAATTAAATTCAATTTTTTTAAAAAAATTCTTGTTCTTTGGATTAGAAAAGCATAAAGAGCACTCAGTCAAGTTATTGGAATTCTTGTTTTTGACTATCTAAATATATATATATGTATTTTTATGACTATGTAAAAGTGTATATATATAGATAGTTACATATATGTACGTATATGTATATATAACAATAGTTTCTATGGCATGCTTTCCATTTTATGTTTGCGCATAGAATCAGAAGCAGGATCATGAAAAATCAGTCCAGCCTAACTGAGTACTGGTCTCAATTGGAGCTCAGCCTGGGGAAAAAATCAAGTACAAGTGATTCACTTTTAAGATTCAGTAATGTCAGCTTTAATGTAGCCCGATGGTTCCCAGCTTAACAGCTGCTTTTTCTCTTGAGACCAGGATGATTGCTCCCCATTAAGTAGCCATTCTTATACCCTTAAAATATTGGGATTACATTAACAGGTCTCCACAGCTTTGAAATGTACCTAGTTTTGCCTGATAGGTGTAAAATTGGAAGTGACTCCAAGAATGCTCCTCTTCCCTCAGTGATAATGGCAAAAGAACATCATGACTGCAATCATCAATACATATTCTGAGGAATATTTTGCAGCAGAAATGTTCTTACAATGGTTCTTTCCTTAGAACATAGTAAAAGAGATTCCTGTTTACACCCTAGATTACTCCTTAGAGGACATCAATTAAAGGGTAAGTGTGAAGAGAGCCTTGATTAGACTATGATTATTCTTCTTTCCATTTAGAGTTTCAAAGTTAATATAGACATTGTAACTTTATTTGCCTTAGTCTTTTAAGGCAATGAAACTAGTCATAGCAGAAGTGACGGGAAACAAATCAAATTTCTTGCCTGGGAAAAAGCTTTGAGAATAACAGAAACTAGTCATGAAAAATATTAATTGCATCTTTTTCCCATTCCAAGAAGAACATTTTCTAATATTTTTCAAGTTTAGTTGGACAAGTCCCAGACACTGAAGTTTCTCTCTGCCCTCAGGATATTCTTCTACTGTCTAACAAATCTCATTATCAGGATGTTTTACCAGTCTAAACTCCCTGTCTTCATTTCACCCCATTTCTCTGATTAAACACTATTTCCAGACACATTTGCAGGAAAGTGTTTAGTGTGCAGTGGCTGCAAGTAATTAAACATGAGAAGAGCCATAAATACCAATAAATGACAGTAAAACCTATCCTACTACTTTCTCATTTTCTGAGATGGTTTTGGTCCCAACACTTAATTGCAGTTGACATTTAGACAGAGCCACATGTTAAACCTTGGGCAGGTAGTGAGAAGGGTCAGATTAGCAGTTCATTACCAAATCCTTCATGCTGGTATAAATCCAATAAGACATACTAAGAAGTTGCTATGAATTCTTAAAACCCTTCCTCCCTAGATAATTATATACCAATCATTGAAACACCACTGCTGGCATACTCAATATATCAAAATATATGTCAAAGTAAAACTGTTTTAAAATAATATTTGTCAACATTTTTCTCTTTCATCCATTAATTTCCTTTCACTTCTTCTTTCTCATAACTGTGTGGTGTGATGGAAACCACATAATTAGTGCTGAAAGCATCAGTTTAAAAAAAGAATGCTGTTCTATTATTAACATAAACATATGTTTCAAATGGGCAATAACTTACTGTATATAATTTTCTTCATCTGTTTCTTTCTGGAATTGAGAACCTAAAAAGGTGAATTATCTGTCATCTTAGGAAGACCATTCTTAATTTCTCTTTGCCTAAACATAGCAGTTTTCAGAAGAGATATCATTCTGTCTTCCACTACAATGAGATTCTGAGGTTTAATTTTTATTTTACGTCTATTAAGCAAAGGAATAATTACATTAATATTGACATTATTTCTTTAGCTATAAATTAATGCAAATTGGTGCTTTTTGGATGTCAGATCTAATTACACAATCATAGAATCACAGAATGATTGAGGTTGGAA
>NW_010313913.1:0-3375 GCF_000700745.2 Antrostomus carolinensis
CCCAGCGCGCTGGTGGAAGAGATGCTGTCAGGGAGCGGGCAGGCGCGCTAGTACTTGCGAAGCGGCATGCGAGAGCGGTCAGGAAGGTACGAGTGCCTCAGAGTGTGAGGAGCGCTTCCATACTTCGTGTGGGAGAACTGAGGTGTCTGAGGACCGCAGGTACCTACGGGGAATCCCCGTCCCAAGGAAGCAGTGCTGCTAGATGTAGCCCAACGAGAAATTATAACACACGCAAATTTGTGAGATTATAGTGAGAGAAAGAATTGTAAAATATTGTGACAGGATTATTTTTTAGTTGAATTTTATTTAATTTTTGGTACGTGATACAGATAGGCTGCAATAGGACTTCATGTTATCCCGATTTAATCCAACAAGTGTACAGACAACGTCGTTTCTTTCGTGACACGTCTCATCACAGGCCACAGACACATCCTTTTGCCATTTCATGATATTAAGCCATGGCTTGCAGTCTGCTCTTCACCCACAGAATGGCTGGTTCATCCCTATCATGACTGGAAATAAGAGAAAGCTGCACACTCCCATTCCATAGAGCAGAAGGTGACCCACTGACTTTAACTCCTCAGCTAAAATGTGTTCACACATGTTGCTTGTTCCTGATGTTTAGGGCTCTAGCAAAACACCAAAACTTTGCCAAAGTCGTAAGTCTGTATGTTAACAGGTAGGTCTTAATGGCCTATGAGTTTCTAGGAAATAGAGCATGGACATACTACAGAAGGCAGAAAATCCTCAGTGGTATTGTGTGCTTAGGTGCTTGCTAAAAAGTACTGCTTCAGACTATAATCAATTACCTGTCATTATTAGTATTTCAGGTCTATCATATATAGACTTTATCTTCTAGACTACACATTCAGCAACTGTAAATTCTAAAAATGTTACTTTTGGATACTGAGCATAATCCAACGCATGATTTTCCTCATGTATTTAAATAATTTTATTCCACTGCTGAATCAGGAATTTAAAGATCCTGAATTAACAGTGTAAACTGCTTTAATGACAATAAATTGCTGAATGTTTGTTTTTTGAAAAAAATTAGATCTACATCTGCCCTTTATCATTGACCTAGTAAATGCTTATCTTCCAAGAGTGGAGTCTCAGCAAAACCTACTCAGACATGTTTTACTTTTGAAAAATGAATAAACTTTGTCTTTCGAATAAATATTTGATTGAATTTTGCTACTGTATGATCCATTTTACCTAACCATGCTAAAAGTGACTTATTTCCTTTTCAAACCTTTTACTGTAATTTCCTGTGTTGCCTTGAACACCAGAGTGCAGATCTCCGTTCCTGCCTGAGCTCGTATTCCAGAGCCATTTCCGCAATCACTGCTTCAACTGGGAAGTACAATCAAGTTCCTTTTCATTGCTTGCTTGCATATATTGTTGCCTTCATTTACAGTTTACAAAATGATTTTGCTTCCTACTAATATATTGAAATACGCCATTTACCTCTGTGACTGTTTATCTCCCGTCTACCTTTTGTACCGTTACTTACTTGCACCTTCAGACACATACTAGGTGAGGGCTGCCTTTTACTTCGCGCGTTTATCTGCACCACTGAGCTGCTACGTTTGTTCACAATTTACCTGAGTCAAGATACAAGAGATTTAAAGATCTTTTAAAAGTAATTACTCTGCTGATTATCTAGTGATACCTTATGGACTCTAATCTTTTAGATAGTGATCTAACACTGCTGAGGGCTGACTGGAAGTGTTTTGTTGCCTTTGTTGAATGGGGTTATCTGGAGCAGATATTTTGTGGATCTTCTGAACTGAACACTTATACATGATGATAAAATATATGATAAAAACTAGATTCCCCATAGTAATTTATCTTCATAACAATTAAATAAATACTTGCCAGGAGCTCAAATGCTATGATAGGGGATTTTAAAATTAGAAATCTATTTTAATTATTCCAAATTAAAGTATCAGATAGTATTGCCATTTTGTTTGCAGGAAAAAAAGTAATTTACTAATAAGTTTGTAACAATATAGAGAAGTTTCTAAAGTACAGTGTTCTATACACAGTTACAGTTGCTTTTTTCCCTTTTTTTTCTTAAAAATAGACAAAATCCATGAACGTGGCTTTATGGACTCCTCTTTCTAAACACATGCCTATTTGTCAAGAAGAGAGGTGGATTTCACAAGGGTTTTATAAAGATAGCATTGTGCTAAGAAAAGTTTAAGATGAGTTAACGTTTTGAAAAATACCCTTCCTGACACCTAGAGGCTGTTAGCAAAAATGCTAAAAACTCCACAAACCCAACTCATACAAACAAGGGAAAGCAAATTCAACAAGCCAGTGATTTTTCCAACAAAGAAAATCTTACACAATATTTGGATTGGCATTGCACTGTCAAATAAGCAAAATTTACAGCGGTGCAACTGTTCTTGTAAAACTTTCTGTATACATTGCCTCCATGTCTGTAGAAAATTAACAAGAAATACGCTATGTTTGTATATGTTTGTGTGTGTGTATAAGTTTGTATATGTATATGTTTGTGTGTGTGTATAAGTTTGTATATTTCACCTGCCATGAAATATTTCCTGTGTTCATTCAATCCAGAGCTATTTTTAAAAAAAGAATGTATTTCTTCTAGATTATGGAGTGCATCAGCAAACATTATGGAGATTACATCAAAGTTGTTTAAGTATACTGGAGTGGAATAAAAAATTAGAGACCTTAAAAATCAGTGTGAACCCATGAACTTGATATTTATAGACGTATGCAAAACACATGTTCTTTGAAAGTCAGTTTTTGAACAACTTTGTTCTACTGAAGTTTGGACTTGAGTTGAGAGAACTATTCTAAATCCAGGGTTTACAAAACAACTTTTATTTTCGTTAATGCACTCTCTAGTGAATGGAGATCATTTTGTATAAAGAATGGAAAATAATGGTCATAAGGTGTATTTAAGGAAAAGTCCTTTTGAACACAGCAGTTTTTATCTTAAAACTGTTCCAATTAAATTCTCCTGCTGCTTTTAAAGACCACTTTATTAAACCGTGCTGGAGGCATTTTAATAAGTTTTCTAAGTAACTAACATGCAATTTTTAAACTTTGTCCTCAGAAAGGGTATAATCAGCTGACTAAAACACTTTCTGATGCGATTTTAATCATTAAACGGGGAGGACTGCCGAGTTCCCTGAGCCGCTCAGCCTGGCACAGGGGCTCCGCCTCAGCCCTTACCCGCAAACCTCGGGCTTTAGGGCAGGAGGTGCTTAGAACCCCGGGTCAGTCCCCGCTCTAACGGCCGGGGGCTACGCGGGGCGGGGCGGAACGCAGTTCAGCGGCCTGGAAACCTGCTGCGCCCCACAAAGCCACCGCTCCCTTTTATCAAGCGGGCTGAGTGTC
>NW_010313914.1:0-23189 GCF_000700745.2 Antrostomus carolinensis
CCAGCACACCCAGCTCCTTTTCCTCAGAGCTTCTTTCCAGCAGTTCAGCCCCCAACCTGTACAGGTGCCTGTGGTTATTCCTCCCCAGGTGAAGGACTCTGCATTTGCTCTTGTTGAACCTCATCAGGTTCTTTTCCGTCCAACTATCCAGTGTGTCCAGGACTCATTAAATGGCAGCACAGCCTTCTGATGTGTCAGTCACTCCTCCCAGCTTTGTATCATCAGCAAACTTGCTGAGGCTGGACTCTATCCCTACATCCAGGTCGTTGATGAAGACGTTAAACAAGACTGCACCGAGTACGGACTCCTGGGGAACACTGCTAGTTACAGGCCTCCAACTAGATTCTGCACCACTGGTCACAACCTTCTGAGCTCTGCCAGTCAGCCAGTTCTCAATCCACCTCACTGTCCACTAATCTATCCTTTCACTCTCGAAGATCAAATACACTCAGAAAACAAAATAGTTTAAGTTTACTACACAATAGGCATGAGGTGCACTGAGATTTTGCCCTAAATATCGTCAGAGAAGGAATAACCATAACAAATAGAAACATCAGTTTCTCAACATCATCTGGCCCTCCTGGTCAGTGGTGTTAGTGATTTGCAGAGGCTTCTCCAAGCCCCATTACAGAACAGTGCAAAGATAAACTTAACCTTAAGAGCAGTCTTCTCCAGTTTTACTTGTAAATAAATGCATTTGCGAGGGTTGTGATTTTAGGACTGAGCTGTTGAATGAAGCAGAGGATGGTCAGCTATTGCTATTCAATTGCACCAGCAGTTTGAAAAGGAAGCAGTTCAAAACAATACTTCTGCCAGACTGGCGCTGGTCACCGAACATTCAATGAGTGAGTGTGTTGCCCACCTGTACTGTAAAGCTCTATAACATATGAAAAAAAACACTTTTAATTTAAAATGCCTGCAACGCTTTTAGAGGTTGAATGTTTGTAAGCTGAACAGATCTTGAATACTTTTGAAGGAAGAGGATGTCCACATGACATGTTTTCATGACAACACACAGTGCAAGCAAAATAAAAAGGGGTGGTGAGGCACTAACAACATGCTGCTGCTGTTCAGAGAATTGAGGTTAGCTAACATGTTTTTCAAATGCAAAACATATTCCATGTAAGCATTATAAGATTTAGATTACAGAGGTATTCCAGACTACAAGTAATTTGCTCAGCTCCTTTGCTAACGTGCCTTTATAGCTCTGACTGATATGTCACACTTTGGGATGGACATCACAAAGAAAAGCATCATTTGCTTTAGGCACCAGGTGGTGTGGAAGAGCTAGTTAGTAGGAAAGTGTATTTCCACAGTTTTTGAATTGTCTAATACTAATCTTTCTTTGCAGCTGATGTAGCAGATTTTGTTCTTCACAACAATTCATCTGGGTCTCTAGACTTGATCAGGTACTTTGATTTAGTTATCATATTTGTAAATGCATATTGAGAGAGTGTTCTATGTTGTACTTCTTTCTTCTCCGTCTGGAGTTACAAATACATTCCTCTAAGTAAAATCAGCCTTTTCATGTTACATTTTTCACTGAAAAGCTTCTATAACCTGACCTTGTAAAATCTGAAATAAACATTTTTCCAAAGAAGAGTATTTAATCTTAACCTGTGTTTGGCACAGACTATAGAAAGATTATGTTCTCTCTTTTTTTATTTCTTTGTTGTTGTTGTTGTTGTTGTTGTTGTTGTTGTTGTTGTTGTTAAATAACAGAAGTGAAAGTAAACATGATGAGAAAAAAAAAGTCAAAATTAAATATAAAAAAATCTATTCACTTCCATATTTTTTAATATCCCTCTGCTTGGAAGATAAGCAGATGCTGTAAATAACAAGAGATCTCACTAAACTATTTATAATATTCTGCTTAAAAAGGAGATAGTAACATAAGAATTAAAAAACAGGCTTTGCAAATACTATTTACTCACTGTTTTCAGTTTTAAGTAAATTAGTCTGAAAATTATGTGTAGCCACACTTACAATAAACAGCTGTTATACTGCACGGTGTGTACACAAAAGAAAGAGTGGTATACTTACCTTTCTCTACTAGATTTCCAGGCTAATAACATCTGTGTTTATCTGAGGCTAAAATTGACTTCAGGGTCTTCCCTTAATTTTAAATTTATTTCTAAGGGTTGGTATTTTCTAGTGGATTGATCTTAAAAGTTTTGGAGGTTAATTTCCACTAGAAGTTCAAAGCAAGATTTCTCAAAATATATAATTATTTCTATGACCTAGAAATACGTAACAAAAAATGTTACTGAATCAGCCTCTCCATAGATATTAACAAGCTGAATTTCCATCTGCAATGAGCTTATGTGACTTCTTTAACAGTCATCTGTGTCCTGATATGACAAATGGGATCCAGTTTCCAAACACATAGAATGTATTAAAAAACTGTACGATACTTTCAAATATCCCATAATTTTAAGTGTCCATGCTTGTTAAAAGGAGAATTGGAGTGAATATTACCTGAACTAATTTAGATCTGCATTATAATGAAGACAACATTAAAGTTACCAGCTTCTGCACTTACTTAACATCACAGGTACTACTGCTAAAAGAGTCACCATTTTCACAAGGAGAACTGAGACCTGTCCCAAGGAAAAGACTTTTAACACGAAACTGACCATAGAGCTGTGTGAAGTTGCAGCAGTGGCACTCTACCTGTGCATTCACATCCTGTTAAAATAAGCCCATAGATGCCATCAGAGCTATCAGAATGCCACAGGCACTGATGCAAACTTGCAAGCTAAGTCGAAAAAAAACCCAGAAAAGTCAGAAGGAACGAAATTAAAGCAAAGGTGGCAAACACTGCAATAAGTAAATGAGCACATAAACATCCTTCTCTGAACAAACCACAAAATATACATTGCAAACCAGAAGAATAAGAGTGATGAAAACTATTTTTATTTAGCTCTGCATATGCATTTTATTTTATATATTTATAGCTCTTTAATTCTCTCCATCTCATAATAACATGCCTGTTAATATGCAGGGTATAAACTACAGTACTTTGTGGTAATTGGCTAATCAATCAAAAGAATTCCCATTTGTATCCACTCTTTCACAATTATTTGAATATTCTGCAAATACCTTTAAACAAATACCAGGAATAAATTAAGTAAAAAGTGCTATAAATGGCTAGTTTCCTATAGCCATGTGTAGTGTTTGTATTCCCTGCTAAATACTGTAAATTAATTCTATTGAGCCTTTTGAGTATAATGAGCATGAATGTTACATGCACCACCATAAGATTTCTACATATGGAAGGGTTGCAATTAATACTGGAAACTATAATTTGCTTCTCAGCTGTGTTATTTATCTATGTGATCAAAGGTAACTCATTTGCACTGAGTATCTGTATATATACGTTACTATATGCCTAACTGCTTCTGTGCTTAGCTACCTGTTGTACAGAATTAGGCCTATATGTAATATATGATAGTAGCAGAACGCAAAAGAAATACTCAATGTCAATAAATTTGTTGTGAAAATACTGTGAGACAATATTGTCATTTTTTATTTGTCTCTAATGTGGAGAACTACTAGAAAACATAATATCCTTCTTACTGAACAGCTAAGATTAAATTGTGATCTACTATCATGTATATAGCACATTTAGGACAGTGAGCTAAAGTGCTTTTTCTTAATTAAATGTTATACTCTGATTTCATTAATTGCAGTGTCTAAAAAGCTCCTAAAGATATCAGTAAAATTTTTATCAATGTGGTGGTATGGGTGGATTCACGCTTTTTGCTTGCAGCTTGCAGCCAAACACAACCTGCTCTCTCACTCTTCCCCTCCCTTGCCCATGGAGTAAGGGAGAGAATTGGAAAGAAAAGGGCAAGGGAACTCATGGGTTGAGATAAAAACTATTTACTAATTAAAATAAAATGATAATGATAACAACAGTAATAACAGAATATCTAATGAATGATACACAGTGCAATTGCTCACCACCCTGCTGACCGATGCCCAGTCTGTGCCGACCAGCAATCCAGTCTTATTGAGTTGTTTCCTGTGTGTTGTACCTTTATCTCACAACACAGATAACATTGTTTGGATAAAGTAATAAAACCAAATACCCATATCAATATAGGTCTCTATCAGTAGCTTAACAAAAAAATATCTATTTCTTACAGTATATTCACCATCTTTAAAACCTAAAACATCTCATTCAAAAATAATAACTGACTTGCAGCATCTACTGCGTTTGTTGGCTAACTAAATTATGTGTAACTCTAAAATGAAATGCCAGGACTGATAGATTTCCAAAAATTGCTATATCAGGGAGATGTGCAAGTGATTAGCACTGACAGTATTTTTGAACAACCTGTGCTATAGTTTCCATAGTGAAATTGGAGTAACATATAAGCAACTAAAAGTCTAGATATAGACAGCCAGCCTTTCGTATCAACTAATAACACCAGTTCTTTTCTGTGAAAAATCTGATGAAACCTCTTGCAATAACTAATGCATAAACCAGTTGGTCTGCAGGGTGCCTGAAGCATGGTCTTCAAGGGATACTTGCACCACTCTCACAGCACCAGACACTCACACAAAGGTCCTCAGTTCTGAGCATGGTCGAGAACACACCACAGGATCACACACTTTCCTTTCTAAGTAGATGTCTGTACTGAAACATTAATCTATTAAAGTAATTCCACTGATATCCTATCTGCAGGAGCAAAAAAAACCCAGCCCAAACCCAACAAAACAAAAGGGATCTTCAGTTGCTGCCCCACGGGAGACTAGGAGGTACTGCTTAGGGATTGTGGTCTGCTGCCGCCTCTGCACAGGGGAGCTGGGCTACTCCGTTACAAGGGACAGAGCTGTTCTACCAATACCTGTAAGGGAAACTTGGACCATATTTCAATTTTAAATTCTTCCTTCTAAATCTCCCAGAAAAGAATGGAATTAAGGTTAAAGCAGACTGAAGACCCACAGTGGTTGCCATGTTAAAAATCTTTATTCTGCCCAGAGCACAAAATAAAATGCAGAGCATCTTTCTGTCATGCAAAGCTGATACCATCTAGTAACAGATGAGTGTGATGAATTCTCAACAGAATTGCCCAGACACATTATTCACTCTCTGAAGTAACAAGGATTTTCATAAAAGGAGAGCAAGACCATGTAGTCAAACTTGAGCAGCTATGGCAAAACACTGGACTACAGGAGGCCTTTTGTTCTTTTTTTCAGGTTTAGTTTTGATTCATTTTCCACTTATAAATGCACTCACTTGGTTTCAATTGTGTGCCTAACTTACAGTGGAGAACTACCAGAAGCAGAGAGAACACTTGTAGAATATATCAACTTGATTTTCTGCAAATCAACTATGCAAATAGAAAAGAACTCATTTTCAGCTCTTTCAGGGAATCAATTTGTCTAATCTCATAAATGAGGAGTGCATATTATTTTTTTTTAATTTGCCAGTAAATACAAAAGTATATGGTGGATTAAAATTTAAAGGTTAAATAGAGCATCAATCCAAGATAACATTCCCTGCAACTTTTAGATGTTGAAAAACACCTTTACATGGTAACCATATTAGCTCTCAGGAGTCTCTAGAGAAGCAAGGAAGGTATGACTCCTCACAACACATGCTCCCTGATTTATTTTTGGCTTGAACAATCCTAGTCAAGAGAAGGTATTAAATGAACAGTCTGTTATTTATTTTTCACTCACTGAACTCCTCCTCAGAAGAATGAGAAGATGGGAAGAAATTTGGGAAGGAAAAATGCTTGTGTGTCATACCAATATTCTTGGCAATCAGGGCTTGTTGGAGTGTTGGAAACTCTTTGGATCTTCAGATGCAAACTTGACCATAATACTAATCAGCCAGTGGAAAACTTGCTAGATATTCCACTTTGACAAATAACCATAGTCTAAGTTATTTTTGTGGTTTTTGTCTGACTATAGTGAGTATGAATATTAAGTTTACCTTAGCAAGAATTCTATTTTTTGTAATATCTTTTCTAGTAAGGAACAGACATCTCCTAACTGCTTAATAAGCGTTGCCCTGTCCTCTTAATACATCAGCTCCTGGGAGCAGCTCATTTCAGACTTGATGTCTTCCTTTCCCAAGGGAGAGAGACCATTTCTAACAAGTTCCTTGCACTTGATGTTTTTGTTTTGTTCAACTGCAACAGTGTCACATGCTTCAGAGATATGCCTGACATCTACTGCAACCTTCATGTTACATGCCTCTCTCTCATACAGTTTCACATATTGTTGTATCCCAAAGCTGAATGTAGTAGTGGTGTGACTTTTTGTTTCTGCTACCAATTATTCTGCCATCTCTTTTTTGCCTTCTGTTCTTTTGGTTCCCTATGAGCATGCAGTATCTATCTTTGTCACACAGGGTTGTTTACAGATTACAGATTCATTATCCATAGAAACTCAGTGCTTACTCTCTTTTCGGGTCTTTTTCAAAACTAACTTATTTATCTCAGAATTATTAAAATTATCCTGACTGTAGATTATTTATTCTTTTATTAATATAAGTCTCCTCTATAATTTAGAAGGGGTTTTTTAACATATATTAAATGTACTACTTGCAATAAATGAAAAAATAATCCTAAATAAAATCCATACATAATTTTTGTTAATTGAAACTTTTAATCGTTTAATCTTTTTAATCTGGTATTTTGAGACATCTACAGTAAGCAGGGTTTACTTCATTCATTCTTCCAAAGGACACAGAAGTACAATGACGCATCAACTTTGTACAAGTGGTCAATATTTATAGACATTGCACT
This sequence comes from Antrostomus carolinensis, assembly GCF_000700745.2. Lineage (NCBI taxonomy): Eukaryota > Metazoa > Chordata > Aves > Caprimulgiformes > Caprimulgidae > Antrostomus > Antrostomus carolinensis. The sequence continues at coordinate 6,768 of NW_010313914.1, forward strand.
GCACTTTCCACAGTAAGGAAGGACACAGTGTACTAATTAAGAAGGTACAGATTTTTGGGAAAAATAAAAAACAAAAACAAAAATGAAAAAACGACACCCCTCCCCCCCCCCCAAAAAAAAAAAACCAAAACAAAAAAGCCCCTCAAAAAACCCAAGCAACCAAACAATAGTTTTATTGTTTTTTCTTTATAATTGCCAGGCTCAGTCTATGCTATGAGCAATGCCCTACCACACAAGAACATCATTTTCATCCAAAGGTAAACTTTTAAAAAGATAGTTCAGTCAAATTTGCAAGTCACTGAGGAAAAACAAAAAGGAAAGAGAGGAACCTTAGTTGTGGTGCCTCCTTGTACAAAAGAGAAAAAGACAGTCGAGCCATTAAACCATTTTTTTTTCCTATACTAAGGAATATATTAAGTCCAAAAATGTTGACATCTATTCCACTTCTCTGTTTCAATACCAAACCTAAGATCATTAACAAATAGGCTTATTAACGTAAGACAATATAATGTTTCACAGAGGAGACTTGAGAGACTACAGTTATATATGATTTTCAGTTTCAAAAATGTAGCTTTTTCTTATTTAAGAGAAGTGTAATAAAATGTATATATTTTCATATTTAAATTGTACAAGGAAAAAGGGAGAAGAATAATGATCATTTTTCATGCTGTTTGATCAAATCAACCTTTTTAATGTAAGCTTCAAATATTCAGACAGAGGGAACCCATGTTTTAAACACAGAATCCCTACAAATCAGTACATTAGTTTGTATAATTTATACTCTCTCACACAAAAAATAAAACAAAAGAAACCACAGAGACATAATATATGGCTTTTCTAATCTGTCAACAGCTGCAAAGAATGTAGCTTGCATAAGAAATACAATTTCTGAAGAGTAATTTCATGTCCATTCAGAAGTATCTCAATAGTTTTACGTTTACCTGGACAGTGATAGTTGTGACATGTCCTATTCATAGTTTGACCTCTAAATTACTGATTTCTTACCCTGACTTCTTCAGTATCATCCTCGCTGTCTGACAATATTTTAAACATTTTTTAAACTATCCTCCTTCACAGTTTGTAAAGAGTTTGCTGTGTTGCATTTTGTATGCTTCTACTTGGAATTTTCATTCTGCACTAAAATCTTTAGTGTAGTTTTTTTCTGATTATCTGTGAATTCATTTCCTCACTTATTTAGGTTTTTTTTCTGAGCTGTCATTTTAATCACAGTCCAAGAAGACACTGCCTTTTGGTGCTTAGTTTTTTCTCTCTAATCTCCATACAGAGAACACTTTTATTATCCATTTATTTATTTTTGTATAAAAAACATTACAAAAAGTGACTAGAATCCCATTCCTCCACTGCACACATCCTCTCCCACTACAGACGCTTCTATGACATTCTGCCTGTCAAGAGGTACATTTACTTTCTTTCGTTTTTTTGTTTTTGTTTTTTTTCTGTAGAAACATTCAAGTTTCAGTCACAGTAAACAATCATCTCTTTACCCTCATTCTTGAGAGTCTCAATGTGATTTCATTACCGCTCTCTACAAATGGTACCCATTACCACTTATCAGCAGGAGGAAAATTAATTCCAGACTGTAAACAAGGCAGCATTTTACCTTCATTTTTAATATGAAATAATGAAGGTTTTAAAAGTAATATTATTTAATTTGTATCACATGCAAAATGAGATGTTGTCTTGTTTTTTATGGCAGATATTCAGACATCATTTTGAAGTTTTAAAATTAATTGTAATGTTAATTGATAGTTGGCTACAGTAAACACCACTTCTAACATTAGTAGGACTGCATATTTTTTATTTGAATGCAATTTATGCAAAGAACATAGATGTTTTCTGACCTTATGAATGCAGCATTTTTTTTTAACAAAAATTGTTGCAGATCAGTAATGAAAAGTTTTGTACCTATGAACAGACACATTCTCAGACTCTGAAGATTATATTATATAGATTATTTGGTGGTACTAAACCTTAGCTTCTACATTCAGAATACAAGTAAATGACAGAGACGTTACTGGGACGAATCCAGGCAATGTAAAACATTTTGATTATTTCATTCTAAAAGAGATAACATTGCACAAATCTCAGTGTAAGTATTTTTAATAAAGTAAAAATATCCATATATCAATACAGTATTAATATAAAGTATGGAAATAATATAGTATTAATATAAGTTATTGTAATTAAAAGTAAATTAAATTTAAAAATATAAATATTTTTAATCCAAAAAACCCATGTGACCATTCTTTTTTTGTTTCACTGAAAATCCTTCTTCTACAGTTAAAATAAAATAATAAAAAAGCAACCACATTATTGTTCAGCTATACCAAAATCACACTGCTTTTATATATTCATTTTAACATGATATTCTCTCATTTAAAAACTGAAATATTTCCAAGGGACAGAGGATGAATTTCATGCCAATATGATTTTTTTGTCTTGAGCAAAACTCAGCATAACAGTTTTAGTGGTGTAATATTTCTTGGGCAGAAATCCAATACTAGGGAAACCAAGTTATTCAGTTATGAAAGCTGTCTGTCTGGAGACATGCTATTAAACAACACTTGAGCTTTCTGTTTACTTTGGTGGTATTTATAGTTATGGCTATGCACTTGCGGCTTGCTCTTGCTAAATATTTCTCAAATGCAGTTTCTATAATAGATAACACAAATCATAGCTTCAGTGATATTGTTTTTCTAAGAAAGAAAAAGGAGAGGTAACGGAGGACTTTTGTTGGTCTTCACTTTGTTTCTACATCTTATTCTTCACTGTCCTGTTGCTTTATAAATAATACATTTATATTACTTTTTATAAAGGTATATGCATTCCCATTATTATAGTACCTGAATATCCCATACATTAATGCTTTTATGTTCATAAAACCTTTTGAGATGGAAAATAAAGGTAATCCTGCCATAAGACCCCTGTGGGGTAGTTTGAAGTCTACTGTTTTTTTTAAAAAGGAGCCCACCAGCTAACCTCAAATCTATCCCGTCAAACTTCCTATATCACATGCATGCAAATTAATTCAAGGACTGGTTAAAGTGCCCTCCTCCAGACCATGCAAGAATCTATCTTAATGCAGTAGGCATCAGGGCAGGGCAGGCAGGTGGCAAAATTCTTGAAGAGGAAACTACTATTCTGGTCATTCATAAAGGCATAGATATAAGCTAGCAAATCAGTTGACAGTCAAGGACTACTAGGGATCTGTGGTAGACCAGGGAAATAATTTCAGAACTCCCTCACACAGGCTGACTTCAAGTTGTTATCTTTATTCCTCTTTTAGACTGCCAGTAGCTAAGTATATGGAGCTTGTGTGGAATTCAAGTTTCCGAAGGTTTTACTTAAGCTACTCAACACTACTGTACTTTATCAAGCTAATTAAAGTAATAGAAATATATGCACATAAAACCAGAATCCAAAGCTTGGAACAGTATTGCTGTGTTCAAAAATAGTCTTAAAATCCATATCAATCCATTAGGCCTCTCTCATCTCTGAAACAACAAAATTAAAACTATAGGCTACTCAATCAAATCACAAATAATCACTTATGACACCCTTGACTTTTAAGCTGTTATTGCCTGAAATGCAACTTCTCATTTGCCAGCAAAACTGTAGAGGTAAATCACCTCATTGAAAAGCTCTTATAACAGATGAGTAGGACAAGATATAATAAAAACAGGTTTAACTACAGAAAGATCAGAAGCCAGTGTAAAAATATATGTTGTACTATGTTTCACTGCTGCCCACCACTGAATACCAGCAAAGAAATTAAGAATAATTCTGCCTATTTTGTTCAGCAGCAGAGAGGGCAGAGAAATTTTATAGCTCTGGGGCTACTCCCTGTTGAAAATTATCTTAGTCCAGAGACTCCAAAAAGTCACAGGCTTCTTAGATGGCCGCCTTCAAGGGATGCTCAGCACCTCAAAGGGATGGTTCCCTACAAAATGGAAATCAAAAACCTCATAAAGGCTGCTGGTCCCAGAGTCTAGATGCCTTAATCTACATATTTACAGAGCATTTGGTGTACTCAAACACTGGGAAAGACCACAATTTTCCTATATTTCTCCAAGACTACCCTCCATCACAGTTTTCTACACAGAATGATATTTCCTAGGGACAGGATTTAGCTCCTTCTGCTCAGGCAGGTCAGATGAAGAACAAAAGACCGGGGAATGGAGAGGGACGGAGTCCAACGTCTGCTCACAAACTTTACTGAACCCAAACTTCCAGGACTGCTACCTAAATGTTATAATGTTACAGTAAAACATTGTGCTTTTCCAGCATTTTTTTTGTTTTATATCATTATGATGAAAAATGCAAATATCATCCCCTATATATTTGGAGAATTTTTTCACTATTACTAAGTTGCTGATGTTTTATTTTTTCTCTGTGAAATCCCAATAAAATACTTTTAAATTAAGTATTCCTTCTGTGAACAGTTGATAATATTACAATCAAAATAAAATGGTTTATCTCAGAAACATCTGAGCATGAATTACAGTGAAAATGGATATTAATCATAATTTGAACATGAAAGCTCTTCTGAAATTCTAGCTACAAAACAGATAGCTCAATCATATTTTATTTATTTATTTATTTTTCCAAATAAACTGAAGAGTCAGAGGAGGGCAGGTAAGAGATCTTCTCAAAAGCTACACTGCACTCAGCTACCCTGTGTTGAACTTAATTACCTTGACGTCCCATCAGGATGGATCCCCTGGGCTGATAGCATAGTCTTCCCTTACCACACAATATTTTTGGGTAACATCTTGGCTCTACATATTTCCAGGCTGGTGTGGCAAGGTGCTCAAAAAGTGATTTAAATGCATATTTGATGCACACTCAGGACTGGTCCTCATATGCTTCAGAAAGGCTTTCCAGGTGGGAGATACTGATGGCTGGGTTTTTGTTTCTGTCTGTAAAGGGGAGTGAGGGGTGGAAAGCATTGGCACCTGCAGCCACAGTATGCTGCCACTCACCTCTCCTCTCTTCTCTTGGGGTTCATCAGGATATACCTCAGAGGCCTGTGGGTGACTGTCCTTCCAGGTCACCAGAAAAGGTCAGTGCAGGAGGAGAGCCAGAAGTGCATCCGATCTGCCATGAAGGAACTCCATGTGTTTACTTACCATATTTTTTTATTTTTTTTTTAATATTCAAAGTGACCAATGTCAAGGGAAAATTATGCAAATAATGAAAAAATCATTACTATATTTCTATATTAATATAGCATATTAATATAGAAATGTATATTAAAATAATAACAATTAAGAAAAAATACATTAATCTAAAAATGTTTAATGAGAAAGTTTGATCACTGTTCTCCAGATATGTTTTCTGGATTATGTCACCACTTTTTTTCTTCAAGAATTACACCTAGCTTGGATTATGACTTGTTTCAAACTTCAGTGTATTTTGTGAGATGAACACAGATATACAAATGTCCTTAATCTCCCAAATGTTATCTTTGCTGCAAAATTCCTGCTATGTATAAGGATCCTTTAGGGTTAATGACATGCAAAACAAAAATAGTCTGCATTGTCCATGTATGGAATCTGACTTCAAACAAGATATCCTCTACACATCTATCCCTGCTTTTTACTCTAAACACTAGAGCCAACACCACTTTCTTCCTCTCATCTATAAAAAAGTGCTAAGATCATATCCTGAAATCACTCATCAACTAGGGGATTTTAGCTAGATTAAAGGAAATGGAACAGTCATAGTCCTGAAAAACACTGGCTTGTTTTTCATTCTGATCCAAGGTAAAGATTTCTTGAACGCTTCAATGGCTTGGCGAACACAATGTATCTGCAAATTTGAAACCTTAGGTAAAAAGAAATTTAGACACTTCAGTCTCTAATCTATCCTGTAGCTAATTTTATCTGTGTGTCTACCAGTTATTCATACATGTAGATGCAGACACAAATATATTTCTGAGGTGCAATTGCAAACCAAATATACATGCTTTTCATTTCTTCAGCACATTATCCTTCAAATTAATCTTGTATTTTTTTGTTCAGTTATGTTATTGGTTACCATTCAGTTTTCTGCTTAGATAGTGATATCCCAGTGGAGGTTTACTCAACACCCTTCAGTCTCTCTTAAGTGCCAATTAAATACTGAAAGAGTGGGCTGCCACCATCCACAGCAAGGTGCTGCTTGGAAAGGCTAGTTAGAAGCTAAGCCATGAGAGCAAAAATGCTAGCTGGAAAAGTAAAGGCAAACATGGGATCCCCAGGGTTTGGGTGGTTGCAGCTCTGCCAGGGAAGCAGAAGGCCAACAGGCAGGTGGTGGGTGGTGTGTGCAGCGTGGACCTGGGAGAAAGACCAACAGCACACTTTCCATTGTCCAGGGTAGTTACACAAAAGGCAGATTTGGGAATCTTAACATGTAAGATGCCTTCCCTGTTTGTTCGCTGCACACTGGGAGAAAGGCAAGATGATTACACAAACAAACATTCCCACAAAACTTTGGAATCATACAGTAAATTATTTTTATTCTGGCAATCGATTAAAAAGGCTCCTTGAACTGGCTAATTACTCAGGCTGGAAGGGCTCATGGTTTATATTGTTTAGTATCACTAGCAGTGAAATCAGTGGAGTAACAACAAAGCGTACTACTTCAAGTTTTCTTTTGGTAGAGCTGACGAGTGCCTCTGAGGCACCTTTTAATAGAATAGGTGGGAATGTATAATAAAATATTTTGAAAGTGAAACACGTGGAAAATATCTGCTTGTTACAATGACTTTCATTATTGTAAACGAACTGACAAATTGGAAAGATGTTTTTTATATTTTTATTATTTTTCTTTGTAGTTAGTTATATAGTTATATTTTATATTGATTGTTGTAAATTATAAAAAGTTTCTCACATACTCCCATAATTCTTATCTATATTTTATTGAAGAGCTGTGAAATATTTCCTGAATCCGCCAGTAACTACTGTCTACCAAACCTACTATTGTCATCAGTGTGAGAATGTGGGATTCGATTTAGCTCAAATTCTTTGAGGCAGAAACCCTCTTTCATTTGCTTTAACAGATATTTTGGAGAAGTCGATATGTTCTGCTCTTTACCTCTACTTGCTTCCTTCTGTTTTAAATTGTCTAAATGTAACTGGAAAAACAAACAAACAAACAAACAAACCAAAACCATACATGTCTGATGAGCCTCAAATCTGTACTTTTTTGTGAATGTGTTAATATCCTCAGTTTGAGGAATAAGATAATTTACCAAATATCTTGCTAATTTACTCTGGGGAATTTATTAACAAGATAGGATTTGGTTTTGAGCTGACCAAAGCATTGTTCTTGACAATAGGTGCAGGTAGTTTATTACAGATTATAGATTCAGGATACTGATATAATACATTAATTTGCACCTTTTTTGGTTTTGATGTAGGGAATTATGAAAAATCATTGTATTATCTTCCAAATTCTTCTTTCAACAACAAAAAATGTGAATGAGAACCAGTCTTTTTCTTACAAGAAAAACATTAAAGTCTATGTTGCAGAAGTCTTTAATTCTACCAGATTTTTTCTATCACTGCTTTGGCAAACCTCGTGCTAACTGGTTTATTTGTACACCTTTACTTCCGTACAAAAGTAGTTTGATGCATAATACCACAACTGATTCCTGTTATGACAGGCTCCTTTCATGTGAAGTTATGTAGTTACTTTTCAGAAGCTCATATATGGTCAGCTATTTCTAGATATTTTCACAGAAGTCTTCAGAAGTAAATCAAAACTACTTTAGTCATTTATAAAGTACATTAACAGACTTCATGGTTCTTAGTTAATCCCACCAAGAGCTAGCACTTCCAAGCAGTAGGTCAGCATGAGATAAATGCTAGATGAATTGCTACAAGGCAGAGTCACAAGCAGAATGTCAAGCCCAGCTTATATGAAATGCAATACCACAATTCAACGTAATCCATCTCTCTCCTTCTTCCCCAGTCCCTGCCCTTTTCCTGTTTTGATGAAAAGCCTAACCACGTCTCCCTCCAACAATTGATTGTAATCACATTTTTTCCCTCTCTTTTCTGACGTGTATGGAGTTAAGACAAATTGAAAGGCAAGTAAAAAGCTGTGGACTTCTTGCAGGGCATTCCCAGACACTGGTTTTTGGGCATGGTACAGTCTCCAGACCAAGTACCTCTGATCACCTCAGACACAGCAAGCCACACTGACAAGGGAGGTGCAGAAGCAATGTGGTATTCCCACAGTGAAAGGATATATTTTTTTCATGGTATATTTGCTTACAAAAGGTATCTGTACCCGACTTTCGGTATTGCCAAAGTATTAAAACAGAATGGGTCTACTTAAACTTTTTCAGGGAGACCTGAGCTTATGCTGTTTGCTCTTTGAGCTGTTTCACTGCAAGCCAGCTCTGAAAAGAAAATCATGAGGCAAAGCTCAGGACAAAAAACTCATTTCTTTAGCAGTACACAGCTTGTGCGTAGCAGTGTGCAAATACAACCCTTCTAACACAATTGATCTTAACTAACCAGACATGAGTTCAAGTGTGTTTTAAAAGTTTATGCAGTTTCTTTTTTTCATAATTACAAGCTTTTAAATGTGTCTGGACTGTGCCAAATATGCAATTTTTACACAAATAATGCAAGTTTGCATTTTGTTATTGGAAAACCAAAATAAAGTTACCTATTGATGGAAAAAAAAATGTAAACCAGAAAGAATTAAATATTTCAAGATGAGTTCATAACTCAGTTAATGTGTTCATTTAAACTGTATATATTATCCTACTTTATGATTTGTGTATGCCCAAGAACACTGTGGCAGAATTCATAGAAAGAAATGACCTACAGTTCAAAAGTCTTCATACATATTCATTAAACATATAAGTCATGTTTATTCATAAGACTTACACAATATTTCCATAAAATACTGATTTTTTTTTAACCTATCACCATATCTAATATTATTTTTTGTATCTCAGAATATTAATTTGTTAAATTAAAATACTTACATTTTTCACATGCTCCAAATTAAAAGCATCAGAATTATTTCCTCAAAGTTTGCACAGAATGGAAATCAAATAAGAGAAGAAGATTATAGATTTCTTAAAAATCTTGTGCAAAAATAATGAAAAATAATTCATACTTTTAGCTCTGAATCCACTATAATTACATTTCAAGAAAATTAGTATATATAAGTTGATTTGGTTTTATTTGATTTTATTTTTTCATCCCAAAGGCAAGGACAAAATTAAAATTACTAATAGCAGAAAGTTGTGTATGTTAGATTTATTCTAACACAACTCAGTAGTGGCAGTAATTTGGTTTGTATAATTACCTGTTCACTCCAATATAACCAGCTGATTATTTTAGACTACTTTTCTGTGACCTCTAAGCAGTGATGTCAGTCCCTCTGAGTGCTCCATGCATCCTCGAAAAGTGATGGCTTGTCCTGTTCTTGCACATTCATTCGGGGTTACCTTGGCAACCACTTGATAAGATGGTGCCATAATGTCTGTCTAGCTTTTTTTGCTATAGCATGAGTTTATAGACTAGATAATTTCAAAAGATGGTTTCCCCCCCTGAGGCCTGTAGACCCAGTATAGATTTATTCCTGTCTTAATAACAAACATGCTACTTTCCTTGCCAATAATCCTATGGTTTTTATGGCACTGCTTCCCACATGTGTATGCAGGCACAGACTCCACTGCTCTGTATTCTACTAAATGTATTTACTAAATACTTATTTTTAACATAGGTTTCTCAAATTTATGTGACCATCTTTTCTATGGACAGGTTTGTCTCTATTTTTCTTAATTCTAAACTCTGTTTGCCCCTAATCTTAAACCATGTAACAATTTTAACTAAATTATAAGAAAGACAGGAATGTAAAAGTTATTAATTTATTTTATCTTAATTTGGTATAATAATACTATTAAAGAATACAATTTCATATTAATGTGATGTAGTGACATATAGAAGGGATTTCAAAGATAAAGTTTTCTGACACAATTTCTGAAACTAGACAGCTGAAGAGAGAAATGAAAAAGAGACCATATTATTGCCATCACTGAAAGAATGCTCTGTGAGCTCAGACAAAAGTATATATGAAAAACAGGTCATGGATCCTGGAACACCAGAAATTTAATTGGAGACTGAACTCTGTTAGACAGCAGATAATCTATTTTGAGATTTTTCTTCTTTGAGGTTTTTGTGACTGCTGATGGAGGTCCAAGTCACACTGCAGGTGTGGTAGAACAAAATTCCATTTTCAGACACAGGAGAAATTCACTGAAAAACCTTCCAACAGTGCTGCTTCTGTTTTTACATCATGCTTAATTGGTTTCAAATACTTCAATATTCACAGGGGTTAAAACCTTACAAGCAAACTGGTTCTCGTTCAAACAGCCTGTCATAGACCTGCCTGATCATCCAGGCAAATCCCACAGCATTTGCACACTGACCCAGAGTACTCTTCAGTGAAGATATCCAGTGGCTTAATCAGGGAGATCGGGCATAGATGTTTCAGTTCTTCTCAGAGAAAATGGGATTATTCAGAGCAGGGGTGAAGAGATCTTTAGAAAAGTAAGTCTATATGGGAGAAACTAAAATTTCATTTCCTGCCCATAAACAGTAAGACAAGTCGTATTTTTGTGAACTGATTCTCCCAGTTGCTGATTAGTCCAATAATTTCTATGGTAAATTATTTTGATCATACTTTTTTAAGTATTTAAATTTTAATTAAAACTCCTTGTGACCTGCTTTAATTACTCTTTCTATCATGTTCTTTCATCTTTTAAGTACCACTTACATAATTGTCTTTCTCTTGTCTGGTAAAAAGGAAAAAACAACAGTTGAGAAGATGTAAACTGTGGAAACAAAGCAAGTATCGCAGCAAAAAATTCTGATTTATTTTTTCTGATTTTATTTTTTTATTTTTTATTTTTTTATTATTATTATTTATTTATTTATTTTTTTATTAGGGTCTTGGACATTATCTTTAGCATGTAATTTCCAACTCTAAGAATATTTAAAGCAATATAGACTGAGGTCAGTTTGTCAGGTCTGAAAACACTGGTTGATGGGTCTAGGAGGCTGGAGACTGAAGATCCAACTGGATATTTAAGAAGAGTTGAAGGAAGAGAGAAATAGTCTTTTCTCCTCATTCATTTGTTAGTTAGAAAAGACTCTGTTAACTCTATGTTGCAGTTAAACTTATAGAACAGTAACATTAAAAGCTCAGGTTACTGTTCTCTGAGTTCCTAGCCTGTTAGCTTCATATGAACATGAGGTTTTTTTGTTCTCTGAATATCTTGATTCTTACATAGTCCTTCCCACTTTAAAGTCAGAAAATCTCATCAGAATTAATGATTTTATTCTTGGACATCTTCAACAAAATAAGATAGTTATATTTTTTATTTTTTATTTCTGATACAGAAAGAGAGTAAGGTCATACCTATTTTGCACGACAGAACATAATACAAAAATATTGAACAAATTCTAATAGAACCTTTGTATCACAGCCATTTGTAACTTTACATTCATAAAGGCATAATTAATTTAGGTCACAGAGCCACTTGAATGGACGTTATGTCACAAATGGAATAGTTTTCCTTGTTACCCATTACAACTCTATATGTGGTACTGTCAGCCTTTTAGCAAATCAGCAAAGTGTTCACTGTTCTTCTTTTTCTCATTTTTCTTTTTTGTTTTTTTTTTCTTTTTATTATTGACATGGATAAGCTAATTTTCAGCAATAAATAAAACTCCATGGTTTGTTGTTTTTTGTTTTTTTTTATTTTATTTTAATGCCACAGTAATCACTCGACAAGTTGTAAAGTGGGAGTTGAGAACTGCTGAGGCTGACAAATGAAATGTGTAAGAAACTTCAGTGTGTGATTTGTGAAGAGAGAAGGATGCTTGGGTACTTGAAATAGTCTAGGTGAAGCCTCACCCACTCAAGTACATTCATATGGTGCAGTGACCTAAGGAAGTATTCTTTTCCCTATGCCGAAATAAAAGACTATCTAGTTTCAGGACAAGGACTAGAAAAACTCAAACCTAGATTAAAGATTTCAGTAGCCTGAACAAAAGACACATTAGAGCTTGAATTTAATGTTTTGACCTCGGGAGATATTCTAGATAAGTTCAAAACTCCATCTTACATTCAGCTTATAACAGCCTGCTTTTCTGCAGGTGCTGCACAAGCAAAACTGCTGCACCTTTTGATTTCTAAGCTGGCTTAATGAGCAGCAGGCTCTGTTGCATTGCACAGACATCTTCTACCTTCACTTTCTGAGGTCTCGCAGGAAATGTAAAGACAAAATAAAAACTGATTTCCAAAGACTAGATGAGTGTTTTAACTGAAAAAAAAAATAATAATAATAAAAAAAATATATTCATGGACTCTCTAGCTGCTGGTCCTTTCCACAGGTAGTATTAGTATTTTTAAGTTTTTCTGTTTTTATTAAGCAGCTAGAGAAAAAGAGAAAATGTGTCAGGCTCAATTTATCTATCATTACACATGAATATTTGCATTATTGACAGCACCAATTTTAATAAAAATTAATACAGTCATGCAAGAAGGTGGACTATTGAACTTCTGACATTGTTTCCAACCTTGATTTTCTATGATCCTATTAATGTGACAAAACCTGAGAAATCTAAAAGCCTTTGGGCTTTAATAGATCAAGATAAAAAGTAGATTTGAAATGTCATTAAGAGCTCTCTAGATTAAGAGATTAGCTATGGAAAATACAAAGTAATTATTGTCTTCTCTTTGTAGTAAGTACACAAATTTGTGTATCTCTACAGCAACCTCAGCAATCTCTGAGTTTATGCATATTACACAGAATGTCCTTTTCAACAAGAAAGACACCTACTGTTGTTAAATTCCTCTTGACATATTTTACAGTATTCTTTGTTACCATAACCAGAGGAAATCCCTAGTCAAAACATTCTGAGTTGCCTACTAGGGGCCTGAAACTTCATCTACAAAGGCCTACACAAACTTTTCTGTTTTAATCACTCTAGTTTACATCTAGTACACTGGAAATTTAACTGAACAGTTATTCACCAGATGGAGTTGCAAAAGGAAATAAACTTTAATTTGAAAACAAAAGTAACATTTTATTAACAGCTGGAAATGCTTTCTAAACTAATTTAATACTTAAAAAAAAAATAGACACTTTACCTTTGTAGAAGTAAGAGCTATGTTGAAATTAAGTTATTTTCTAGTAGCGGTAATAAGTTATTTTATGAGCAAACTTGACTTTTTCTGTTAGCAAGCCTAGTGAGGTGTTCACTGACAGGTGGCCACTACGCTTTCATTGTCTTCTGTATTTCTTATACCTGGAACATCTTCAGCATCATTTTCCATGCAGAACTCAGAGTTCCTTCCTTAATAGTCTAGCAAACACATAGGCTAGTTCATATAGAGCAAGAGTTTATAGATAGCAGAATAAGACCTTTGAAAAGTTAATTATTTATCCACCAAAATGAGAATTATAACTTTGGAAAGGAAGAGTAATTCCCTGCAGTTTAGTGTATTTACACCAGAGTTCCCACGTATTCAAAATTACTCTTCACCTTTCTTGTAAAGACACAGATTTTTTTCCACATAATTTTCAGGACAGGTTTCTTCCCTTCCTAGAGTAGGGTGGGTTGTTCCTGCTCATGGAAAACTAACATTTTGAAATTTCCAAACTGTCTTTCAGTTTTTTGGTGTTTGGTTTGGTTTATTTTTTTTATTTTGGTTTTGTGCTCCCATATTACTTTCAACTGTAATCCTGAACCCTAGAGAATTTATAGTGCATCTGTAAAGCTCTTGGTCGCAAAGCAGACAGTTTGGCCAACCACACAGTTCAGTGGATGGAAACTGAGATGCTTCATCATCCCATCTGTGCCACTAAACTGGCAGAAATTCAAGGACTTCCAGAACTGTACTTTGCAGATTTCTGTGAAATTAGAATTGGCAAAACATACTGTCATAGTAGAATGTGTTCAGTTTGCTAAAATGCCAATTCTAAAATTATCTTCTCAATCATTTATTAATTTTTCATCCTTCCCCATCAAAGTTCATCTGGTTAAACTAAGTTCTGGCTATGTGAATTGCATTGTTACTTAGCTGTCATGGCTATTCAGATGATTAAGCAGGAAAGCAGACAGTTTCTCTGCACTTAACTGTGTGAGATTTTCCAAAAGTTGGATGCAGATGCAGAAGTACGGAAAGAGAAAGCAGAGGCTATATGCATGCAACTTGCCTTTTGCCGATGGAAGAGTAAGTGAATTTCATTTTGTCAGTATCTGGAACCAGAGTTCTTGTTTTCCTTGATAATTAACCAATTTCAATTTGTGGAGGGGTGAAAGCCAGCAACATGCTCTCTTAAATAACAGAAGTTACTATGATATACATTTCCTTTCAAAGAGGGGTCCCGAGGCAGCTTGTGAATGACATACATCCTATAAGATTTAACAGTAGCTCTCTGCCTTATTCTTCCACAAAAGCTATAAATAAAATAGATTATATTTGGAACTTAAACCTAGAATAATTTCAAATAAATTAATGTTAAGATCCAGATGTTTTTACTCGCTGTAAAGCTCAAAACTAGTGTTCCTTAGATGTAATTAGGTGATAGAATCACAATATTAAATGATAAGATATTTTCCTCTGCCTCTCTAAATCAATAAAAATAGAAACAAGAAAAAGAAGCAAACAAAGACTCAGAGTTATGGGGTTTTATTGTAAATACTTTTTAATGTCCTCCATTTCTAGTAACCACTATACAAATAGCAAGATACAGCTACCAGGTGGCTGGTCCACTTGTGGTTATTTTTACTTAGAATCAAGCACATCCTCCTCTATTCTGTCCTTGACATTTCACTTCAGCTAGCTTCTTTATTTACCTCTGATGCTTTTGTATTTTTCAAGTTCTGGCAAAAAGCTGTGGAATGTATTCTATTGTTGTCCTTTTGTCAAGAAATACCTGATATTTTGGCCTTTTAGAGGTGACTTTCTGATAGAAGGGAAAGTAGTGACATAGAGCTCTATTGAACCTCTTTACCATAGAGTGTATGCTTTTGAGCAGCTCCACAGTAGGTCACAAAGACACAGGAAACCCCCTTCTTTCAGAAGTCTCAGCTCAAACACCTAGAAACAACAGAGCTCTGTAAATTATCCCTAATTAAAACTTTATGGAAGAGAGCAATTTCTTCCTCATTTTGACAGAATGCACACGAGAAACTATACCACATAAGTAATAACTAAAGTGTTTATTCAGCAAAGGTACACTATTTACACTAGTTATATATATATAATAATGTATATGATTTCCATCTGATGATTCTTATGAGGCAAACATTATTTTCTTATAACAGAGCCTTATTTTGTATGCCAAGAGATTGATATGCGAACATATAAAATATAATTAGATTTATTCATTTATTTTCTGTATTAAGAATTAGATTTTAGAAAATAAGCTTAGCTTCATTTTGCCTCTGTGTTAAGTGGGAAACTTCAAGTTTAGATCGTTTTGTCTGTGTTAAGGGGGAAACTTTTACAATACCTAGCAAGCTGTTCCACACTATCAGTAACGGCCTTGCGGTGCCTGCTATGCGAGCAGTCTGGAGCAAGATAAGAAGGAACTGGTATGCAACATCTGCAGTCTGAAGCAAAAAGCTGGCTTTATTTTGTCTAGAGGTCTACAAGGGTGCTAACAAGCATCAACAGGAGGCAGTGCGTAAGCGTGAATGGGAGTGAACTTATGTTAAAAATTTTTTGAACTAATTGGCTTAACCCATCCTAAATTTAATGAATATGTATGTGTGTGTACTTTTCCTATTGCCTACAGAGAGACATAATATTCTCCTGTTAATGACAATTAAATGGTCACT
This sequence comes from Antrostomus carolinensis, assembly GCF_000700745.2. Lineage (NCBI taxonomy): Eukaryota > Metazoa > Chordata > Aves > Caprimulgiformes > Caprimulgidae > Antrostomus > Antrostomus carolinensis. The sequence continues at coordinate 22,655 of NW_010313914.1, forward strand.
TCCAAACCTCTCAGACTTTGTAGTAAGATAGTATTTGTTCAGGAATAATACATATAATATAACATAATATCCCACTTTCACATACCAACATACACAAAATAGTTTCCTTCTCCTCTGAGTTCACCAACGAAACATTTTTTTCAATGTAAAGGTTTCTGTCTGCATCTATAACAAAAAAGCTTAGTCAAACTACTTTTTCACCTTAACACAAACTCCACATCTCGTATGCTTTCTTTTCTCACTTCTTTTCCAGTACTAGATGGAGAAGTTAAAGCAATACCACACAAGCTCATAGCTGAGGCAGTCCAGCAGGTGCTGCTATAAAAGGTACCCATCAAGCGCAGGGATGCAGTCACCTGCCACCCACAGACTTTGACTCACTCACATACACCTTGGCACTTCCATGCTCAACTAGAGTGATTTAATGACAAGAATGAAAGATAAGGAAGAACAGGGTTCTTTTTATCCCCTACTCCTTCCTCCCATATATTATGTAATCTCTATCAATTTTAATATAATATAATATAATATAATA
>NW_010313915.1:0-2008 GCF_000700745.2 Antrostomus carolinensis
TCAGTGACTTTTCTCCTTGTGCTGATGGGATCCCAGTGATGCTCGACCCGGGATGCGCGAAGGCCAGGAGTGGTTCACACACCACTGTGCCAATGGGATGCACGGTGCGTATCACAAAAATGCTTAAACAAAGCAGCACCTCTAAATCCCATGAAGCAGGGTACACCAGCAGATGTACACCAAACAGCCCCTGACCCAGGGCCAAGCTGTGACAGGTATTTGCACACACAGATGAGACAGGAGCAGCAATGGCTGAAAAAAGGGTTTTTGCAGAGGTGGGTTATACCAGCAGATTGTCACACAGTTCAATTGAACCAGATTAAATTATTTCCAGCGAAGTCCAGACTTGAACATTAAAATGTGGTTGCATGGTAAGGAGCAGCCAGTTGAGAGGCAGCAGCGCATGAATAAATCATTTACTGATGCTGCGAAATAGAGCTATCTCACTATGTAGAGACCAACAGCAGAAGAATCTGAGTTCCTTCCACTAACAGCAACAGAGCTGGGGAAGGGTCTGGAGCACAAGTGTGATGAGTTCACGGCTGAGGGAACTGGGGGTGTTGAGCCTGGAGAAAAGAAGGCTGAGGGGAGACCTTCTCACTCTCTACAACTACCTGAAAGGAAGGTGGAGAGAGGTGGGGGTGGGTCTGTTCAACCAAGGAACAAGTGACAGGACCAGAAGAAACAGCCTCCAGTTGTGCCCAGGGCAGTTGAGATGGGATGTGAGGAAGAATTTCTTTGCTGCAAGGGTTCTGAGGCATTGGAAGGGGTTGCCCAGGGCAGTGGTGGAGTCCCCATCCCTGGAGGGATTGAAGAGTCGTGTAGACATAGTGCTGAGGGACATGGGTTAGCTCAGAACTTGTCAGTGTTGGGTTCATGATTGGACTCGACAATCCTAAAAATTTTTTTCCAATCTAGATGATTCTGCAACATTCTTGAGTGCCAACAGAGAAGTTATTATCTATTATGACCTATTTATTTTTGTAGTTGTCTGACAGACAAAAAGGAAGGCCCATTTGTCTTAAAAAAAAATAAACAACCACAATAAAAAATATCCTTGAAAGAATTTTATAGGCTGCTTCACCCTTAGACAGATAAAAGACCAAAAATGATGGAGTTGGATTAGAAATGAGCAAGTACTACTACAGTAAAACACGACTCATTAAAACGTAACATCCTGATGGAGGTCAAAAAATGTGTGAATGGTGTGTTGTTTGGATAACTGCCATCCTGAGGATGGGCTGCTGGACAGGCACTGTAAATTATCTGAAGTGTCTGCCTCTGCCAAGAGGAACCAAAACCCCAAAGAAATGGCAAGGCTGTGTTCCTCTCTGCCTTGATATATTTAAATACAATGAATGGCAGTAACTGGTTTGATTCCACTGGGCAGAGGAAAGGTAAAATAATTACCCAGAAGATTATAATCCAATTCCTTTGCAAAAGAAATAAATCTCCATTACTGCCCCACACCTCTCCTGCAGTTTCCAATCGACCTCTGAGTCAAAGGAACTGCTTTTATGATGGATCTGGGGCATTTATTATGACAACACAAGGCATAAACACTGCCCAGCATAAAACAGCTCGAGAGCTCTGATTTCAAGCTAAATGCAATAAGAGAAGAGAACCTTCCTACACCAGGGAAATGAAGACTGCTTTAGTGGATTATGATGGGAGAATAATGTTTTCACTACAGAGAATCTCATACCCCTCTCTAGCCCCAAGTTCATGAGGGATGCTCTTGCTATTTCAATTGCTCTGAACCCTCATCCTTTCCCCAGAAAATACACACGTCTTGCACATGGAGGAGACCAGAACACAAAAGGCAGTAATCACCCAGAGCATCCTTTTACAGCAACAGTCTCATCTTTCATGGGAAAAGATTTCAAACGCAAGCAGTGCTGGAGTCCTGCTTGCCAGAGCCCATAAATGTCTAGGAGAACGTGATTTAGAAAGCATGCTGCAGTGCCTGAATCATAGAAGGGTTTGGGATGGAAGGGACCTTAAAGAT
>NW_010313916.1:0-3027 GCF_000700745.2 Antrostomus carolinensis
TGCCCAGCAGCTCTCCCCCGACTCCTCCCCAGCAGTGTCTCTGCTTTCCAGGTGGTATCTAAGGAGCTTTCCAGGTGGTATCTTAAATTCCCAGTTCAAGGGCTATGAGTTATGTATCTCTGCACCATCCGGCACTGATACGTGCTGGTGTTAATTCACGCCCCTTGATGCTCCAATGAAGAAGACTTCTAAGCCTTGTGTTCTTCAAGAGAAACACTGGCTGTGAGTTGGGCTAAACTCATCCCTGGTTTGAAAAACCTCTGAAGGTTGTTGTCGCTGAAAAGGGTCCTGTGAATGGACTGGGAGGGAGGGAGGGAGGGAGGGATTAACTGGGAGTAAAACGAGTGCCCACATTTCTTCTAAGGGAGAAGCATGGTCTTGTGGTCTATGAAATAAGATGTCAAAGGCATCTGGAGGTTTGATTAAAAAAATATTAGTGGTTGGTAGGACACCAGCAGATGAGCTGTGATAGGAAATCAGTAATGTGGGTTGTTGAGATTCATGAAATAGGCGTGAACTTGGTTCTTCCTCCGAGTAAAGCCAAAGACACCGCTGCTTAAGTCGTTCATAGAGACATCCTGGGTCAGAGATGACAAGATTTGAGGGATTTCTTTTGTCCTGATAACCTGAGCAGGGAGCGTTCGGGTCCTGCTCGTGTCATGTCTCCTCCTGCAGTCTCCACGTTGCTCATTTTTGGTCAGTTGTTGACCCAGATGGATAGAACCACATCTGCTTCTGCTTTTTTTTTAATGTAATTTTTATTTATTTTTCCAGGCTAGCAGTGAACAATGCCACCATGATGGGGAGTGTTCTGAAGATGACAGATCGAAGCCACAGGCAGAAGCTGCAGCTGAAGGCGCTGGACACGGTTCTGTTTGGGCCTCCTCTCTGTAAGTACCACCATTCAGAGTCCTTTGGCTGCTCATCACGTGGCTCCATGTCTGTGCAGCACTGAACGGCAGAGATGGATTTGTGTGAACCAAACTTGGCTCTTCACGGCCTCACCTGGATCAACCATCCCTGGTACAATTCCCCTGACACAGGAACAACTTGCTTCTGGATTTCTTGGAGCAGCCCCGTAGCCTGGAGGCATCCTGCCTGCTGGGCTTGTGTTTCCATCTCTGAGGGGCTCCTTGCAGGGATGGGGACCCACTCTCCAGCTGGGATCTCCTGTCTCCAAAGGGTTAAACCCTTCCCAGCCTTCCCATCCATGGTGGTGCTGAGTGTCTGCAGAGGTTTTCAGCTGCCCCACAGGACAGCCACCCTGCCTGCTCAGAGGGGACCTGCTGCCAGGGACCTGGGGCTCCATCGGTGACTCAGGCAGCAGATTACCTGCCTCTGGATTGGGAGACAGCAGCGTGGGCTGGATGGGAAAGCGTTTGGGATGGATGGGAATGAGGAACTGGGTTCCTTTGATGCTGATTACAGGTGTCTGTTGGCGGGATCTCACCCTCTGATGCTTATCTCTGCTGCTCCCTTTGCGTTCGTTCTGCCTGGCTCATGTCTTCTCTTTATTAAAGGTCCCTTTGTCTCTCTCCCTCTTAGTCACATCTTTCTCATGAGCTTGAGGTGCTTTTGTGAGGTGAACAGAACCCTTGCTTGATTAGGGCCTGTTTCTACTCGCCATGGTGTAGACCAGAGGGATTCTCCAGGCAGACTGTGCTGCCTGGGAGCGATCTGAGCTCTCTTACTCAGAGCTCCTCTTCGCTATCTAGTTGTCCTGTGTCTGCTGGGCAGGAGGTTTGCAATCAATGCCAGGGGCTACATTCTTCCCATGGTGCAACTACAATATTCTGGGCACAAATTGGAGCCAGTCCAGAGGAGGCCATGAGGATGATGTGGGGCTGGAGCAGCTCTGCTGTGAGGACAGGCTGAGAGAGTTGGGGCTGTTCAGCCTGGAGAAGAGAAGGCTCCGGGGAGACCTTCTAGTGGCCTCCCAGTACCTGAAGGTGCCTCTAAGAAAGCTGGGGAGGAACTGTTCACAAGGACATGGAGCAATAGGACGAGGGGTGATGGTTTTAAACTAGAAAAGGGCAGATTTAGGTTGGATATCAGGAAAAAGTTCTTCCATATGAGGGTGGTGGATCATTGGAACAGGTTGCCCAGAGAGGCAGTGGAGGCCCCATCCCTGGAGATATTGGAGGTCAGGCTTGATGGGGCTCTGAGCAACCTGCTCTAGTGAAGATGTCCCTGCTCACTGCAGAGGGGTTGGACTAGATGACCCTTGAGGGTCCCTTCCAACCCAAACCACTCTGTGAATGAATCTATGAAGTTCTGAGGAGCTCCTGCAGCTCGGATTGCTGACAGCTGGAGGTTTACACCATCGAAAAGACCACCTTGTGCTTCCTCGGTTCTTCACATGGATGGTTTTTAAGCATCTGCTACTGTCCACTGCTGGAATAGCTGCTGGGATGGACCTTCAGTCTGTAGGACACGGATTAGACTACCAGTTAGTGGAGAAGTTTTGGGTTTCTCTTCCTTTTTTCCCTCCTCCCCTCTCTCGGCCGCTCAGCGCTTTGCCAGTGGGAAGTGCTAAGGTGCTCCCATTACTTCTTCATATTTTTATATATTTTTTTAAAATCACAACTATTAGTTCCAGCTTTTCCTTTTTTCAGTCTGCATCCAGATTCCCAAGAAAAGGTGCAGTGAGGTGAGTCCTGGGAAAACTGGCTGCGCAGAGTGACCCAGGTGATATTTCTGAGGCTTGGCAGAGACAGGAGCTGAGAGAATTGGAAGCCTCGGTTGTACGATCAGCCTCTTCTGCCTCCAGTTGCTAAAAGGCAGATGATACCCAGATACCTGTCCAGGCCCAGTTGGCTTTTTTTTCATTTCTACTTGGCCTGTGTCACAAGGTGAAGCTTTCTGCTCAGTCAGTGGCATTGCACAGGGCTGGGGGAGACGTCGGGTGAGTGCTGCTGTCACTACACACCCAACAACTTGTCATCAACCAGAACCCCCAGGTCCCTCTCTGCTGGAGAGCAGCCCTGTGGAAAGCAACCTGGGGGTTCTGCTCCATGGCAAGTTGAA
>NW_010313917.1:0-10335 GCF_000700745.2 Antrostomus carolinensis
CCCCCGCCACCCCTAACACCTCCAGAAGGTCAACGTGCGGCATTTCCAGAGCACAACACAATTTCTACCAAAAAAAGGTCCCACAAATATAGAACAGTCACAGGAATGAGCCATGAAAACCAATCAAGCAGTGAAAGCTGATCAGCATCTCCAAATTTCACAACTATGTATGTGTATATGTATAAACATATATATATATATATAAACATATACACATCTATATAAAATCTTCCATTATCCCTTAAGGCATTTTATTGTTTTGTTAATTCCCAGGATGTAATCTGTTTTGCATTAAGTGGGATGTTAAGCATCTAATTGTCAAGTGCTGATAAGCCATGAGAAATTTTATTACAAGATAGGCATCAGCTGAAGGGAGATAAAACACATCAGATGTTGGGGTGCGATTTCCAGGTGAGATCAGTGTACATACATGTGAATACCAGAACCTGGGGCACACCAGGGATGAGCTGCAGAAGTGCTACAGGTGGAAACAGACAAATTGAGGAGTTATAGATCAAAATCTGCTGTTACCAACTGCTCCGCGCTCCCAGCTGTGCATGGCACTCGCAGTTTGCACCTGGGCTGATGTTGTCATTTGGAAAAGGCCCCAAACTTCATGTATTTCATGTAAAACCAGTCATTTAGACCTACGAGTACCACAGCATCTAAAAATACTCTCAAGTACCTGTAAGTACCAGAGCAGAGACTGTAAACATGTTTTTCTGCCCCTTTTATCTCTTCAAATGAGACAGAATTTGCAGCTCAGCCCCAGCTGCCATCTGGGAGCTGGTCCCTTGCTGGCCAGCCCTGCCCTGAGTAGTTCATGCCCTTGTGAGTGAAGATCAGACACATTTTTGCAATTCACACTGAGCTTAGCATCAGCCCAAATAATTGCTTCATCTTGTGATTGCCAGCGCTACCTTCCGCTTCCTCCTGTGTGTACCTCACACCATCTCTGACAGCACCTCGCACCATCTCTGACCGCACCTCACACCATCTCTGACTGCACCTCACACCATCTCTGACCGCACCTCACACCATCTCTGACCGCACCTCACACCATCTCTGACCGCACCTCACACCATCTCTGACCGCACCTCACACCATCTCTGACCGCACCTCACACCATCTCTGACCGCACCTCACACCATCTCTGACCGCACCTCACACCATCTCTGACCGCACCTCACACCATCTCTGACCGCACCTCACACCATCTCTGACCGCACCTCACACCATCTCTGACCGCACCTCACACCATCTCTGACCGCACCTCACACCATCTCTGACCGCACCTCACACCATCTCTGACCGCACCTCACACCATCTCTGACCGCACCTCACACCATCTCTGACCGCACCTCACACCATCTCTGACCGCACCTCACACCATCTCTGACCGCACCTCACACCATCTCTGACCGCACCTCACACCATCTCTGACCGCACCTCACACCATCTCTGACCGCACCTCACACCATCTCTGACCGCACCTCACACCATCTCTGACCGCACCTCACACCATCTCTGACTGCACCTCGCATCATCCCTGATTGCACCTCGCACCATCTCTGACCGTACCTCACACCATCTCTGACTGCACCTCACACCATCTCTGACCGCACCTCGCACCATCTCTGCACCTCACACCATCTCTGACTGCACCTCGCATCATCCCTGATTGCACCTCGCACCATCTCTGACCGTACCTCACACCATCTCTGACTGTACCTCACACCATCTCTGATTGCACCTCACACCATCTCTGACTGCACCTCGCACCATCTCTGACTGCACCTCACACCATCCCTGATTGCACCTCACACCATCTCTGACTGCACCTTGTAGCATCCCTGACTGTACCTCGCACCATCCCTGACTGCACCTCGCACCATCTCTCACTGTAGGCAGCGAGGTCTGTGAGCAGAGACTCTTCTCACATCTGCCGTAGGGGCCCCAAGGCTGCGTGACTCACAGCGTGTGCTGCCACCCATCTAGTATCAACATCCAATATTGGGGTGTCACAGGCTGCTCCGGGTCCTCATCCATTGGTTTTACTATTAAAATTCTTTAATTGCCAGTGGGCTGTTGAGCAACTTTGGACAAACAGAAGGGAAAGGAACGCGTGTCCCCTTGGTGCTGGAGCTTGGGTAAGAGCTCCTCTACCAGACACGGCATTGCATCAGCCAGGTCCTACTTATCTCCATGACCTCCTGACACTTGCTGCTCTCCGTCATGATTTTGGAACAGCAGAAGCAGATGTAGAGATTGGGTTTTGTGATACTAACACGCTTTGAGCTTTTTAACCTCAAGTACTATTTGTTTTTCTTGGCACTTCCTCTATGACCAACCACGCAGGGGCTGGTCCTGTGGAGCAGCCTTGTGGTTTGGAGCTTCCGACCAGAGACTGGAAGTGACTGTGAGCCTGTCCCTAACCCGCCCCACTGCGAGACCTCCAACTCCTGTCTGGTGAAGCTCAAGAAGTAAAGGAAAGGCCTTAAAAGTGCTGTGAGCTTTGTGTATTTCCTGGCAGCTAGAGAAGAGGGGAAATATGCTCTGTCAGCTTTAGCTGCCATCTGAGCTCGGTGGGGACAAATTGCCAGCTTGAGCCCTGTGATGCTCACACAGGAGTAGGAGACAAAGACCATCAGGGAAGCCTCATTAGCTTCCCCAGAGCTTCAGAGAGCGGCCACAGGGGAGGCAGAAGAACTTGGGGGAAGAGGGAAGGAGGCTGTGAGAGCTCTCCAGGCACCCTCCACCCCGGGGAAACCTGCCTTTGCTCTCCTTGTGACACTCTCAGCACACAACCAGCTGAAAGATTCCCCAAAAGCTTTAACAGGGATAAAGAGAAAACACTGCAAAACCCTGAATTATGGAAGAGTCAGGAGCTTTAATTCATTAAAACAAACAAAACTACAAATCATTCGACACCACTGTTCAGCCTGTGCTATCACCTAACCTCGGCCAAAACCATTCTGATTTCTTGATGTTCCACACCCACTTGCCCACTCAGGAATGGCCACAGCAGGTACCACACGGGCATTACAGGCCCCTGATTATTTTGGTGCCACCTGCATTGGCATTTATCACTCACCAGAGGCAGCAACTGTTGTTGATGGACTCAAACAGCCCTTCCAGGACACGCAGCCACTCCCAGACAAGCACTTGGGCACATCCCATCGTTATTCTGAATTGCGCCAGCACAGAGGAGGGATTCACATCCCAGCTTAGCGAGCTCCTGTGTGGCTGGAACTGAGGTCTCCTCAGCAGCTCCTGCCCTCTCCAGAAGTTCTGTACCAAATGAGACTCCATGGAGTGAACAGCTCAGCTGAAATAATCTTTTCCTTCTCTCTGGACTGCCCTGACAATTTTCTCATATTCTCTGGGGACTTGTTAAAATGTCTTTCCTACACATATTTTTTTATTATTATTTTCTTACACATTAAATATGACCATTTTCAGGTGACTGAAATTTCCTGATTATACACTGTTAGAAAGCAACTGGCAGTAAGTTCTCTTCTAGTTCTCAAGAAGCCGCTTTTTTCCCTTTACTTTATTTTCCCATTTTTGCCAGAGCAGGTGGGAGAGGAAGCCAAGGAGGAAACGTTATAAAATTCCTACATATTTTAGGGACAAAAAAGCACTTGTCATTTCAGAAGGTATTCTTAAGAAACACTAATTTCTTCAGTTGTCAAGCGATTCTATTCTGCAGAGTGCTGCTGCAGGCAAGGTAACGACACAAACCAGTATCATATTGTACATAAAAATAAGCTTCTATTCCCAGCTGAATCAGAGCTGCCTTCAAACCAGGGCTCTGACAGTCCTGACTGGCACTCGGGGCTGGTGACTCAGCAGCCGCGGGTGACTCAGCACCCACGGAAATCGATGGAAGCGCCTCCAGCATTTTTTCTAAGAGCTGAATCAGGCCCTAATTGCATTGTAAGTGAAACGCTTCTGACAACTTCGCTTTGTAGCTTGGAGTCATTATTTTGTATCTGCTCTAAACTAGCTTCAACTGTCTTTTGACAAAGACAGCATTTCCCTACTGGCTTCTTGACCCAAAATGGGTTGAATTTCAACATTTGGAGCTATTTGAGCTCAGATCTTGTATGTGTTGCTTGCAATTACTGGAGGGATCTGAGAGACTTTTGACATTAAATCCTTTGGCTTCAAATCAGCATTTACGAACACAAAACCTTTTTTTTTCCCCCTCTCTCTCTTTTTCTCCCTCTCTCTCTCTCTCTCTCTTTTTTTTTTCCCCTCAAGGTGGAATGTACATTCTTTGAGTCACAAAAAGCTATCTACTGCTATCAGGACTTCTAGTGCATTGTTATTAAATCATTTAACATACCATTAGGTGCTGCCATAGCAAGTTTAGCGTGATGGCTTCTGATCTGAAGCAGACTCTGATGGATCATCACTCCTTGTGCCGTTCCCTGACCAGTCACCCCAGTTCTCCCTGTTTACATACAAGCCCTCTGCTGTCCTAGGTGAATTTTTTACTGGAAAATAGAATATCTTAGAAAGATCTAAATGCCTGCCAAGCTGTAACTATTGAAAAGCACTGTTGCTGCTTTAACTAATAGGTTATAAAGACTTAATAAATTGAGATGACAAGGCAATTTCTTGCTGGCCTTCCTTTCAGAGTAAGCCCTCTCCCAGCTCTTTCCCCGGTGTGGTGGAGGTGTACGTCTGCCTCGCAGACATTTGCCAATTTCCTCTACGATTAAATTCTCAGCAGTAAAAGATGCTTGTTACAAAATGTGAAGAGGAAGGAGGAAAAATATTCAGTTGCTTTGTAACTAATTTTGCTCTGTTTTATTGCTCTTGATGTTTCTGGCTGCCTGACCATAGCCCAGCTCTGTATCTCTTCCCCCTGTACTGCCCACAGGAACCCCATGAGAAACTACTCAATGCTGAGTTACCCTGAGGCAGTTCTGGCGACCCTGCTTGAGGACAAAGCCCTACCACAGCGGTGGGCTCCTGAAAGCCACGTAAGGTATCTGAAGCCATCCTGAAGAAACATCCTCCCGATTTACTGACCACCTTTGGGTCTGAATGGAGATCACTGCAGACTTGCTGTCAGTTTTTGCACTGCCAGGGAGGGGTAGCAGAAGCCAGGAGGTGAGGATGCTGCTTCTTCTGGCATTTAAATCAGCAAGGACCATCCTGTGTGTGCTGGGCAGCCCCTCATGAGGATACCAGTCCTGCCACTCTGTGCCAATGCTAGCCACTCGGCATGCATGTGGGAAAAACACAGTACACCCACACTCAGAGTCACAGGCTCCAGTCCCAGCTGAGTCAACTCAGCCCCTTATTTTTGCAAAGAGAAGATATGCAGAATCTGATGGAGCTTATCACATGTGTACTGGGCAGGGAGTGGCTCCTTGGCTTCAAAGAGCAGATAAGGCCATCAAAGTGATTGCCATCTTTAAACACTGCCTACTTACTCACTAGACCTGATCACCCCGTGAATTCAGACTCAAAGACTCTCACTACCACGTGGATGTGTTCACTGCTTGTCGCTCCTGTCAGCTCACAGAGTCAGTGCAGCCCTGGGGAGAAGAGAGTCATTGCTGTTTTCCACTTACACATCAGCAACACCTTGGTTAGATTTGCCCTGAGATGCAACTGTTGTACCTACACGATGTAGTACACCAAGCCTGGGGAGCGGAAGCCCTGGGATGGCTGTGAGCAGGGACTGCCTCCCCTTCTGCTCCCCAAGAACATCACATGGAAACCTTTGGGAAGCAAAGGAGGTGTGTGAGGACACAGTGTGAGTCTAGGCTGGGAAGATGGGCACCTGGGAAGGAGAGAAGTCCTGTGTAATCACAGGGGCCCGTTCCAACAGCGCAAGTGGAAAGAAAAAGCAAGCAGGCAAGATGACAAGTTCCCCACCCTGGTGAGAACAGGAGATGGGAGGCACCACCCTTGGAGGCAGACAGGATGCCAGAGGGGAGGCAAAAAATGGATGAAAACAAAGTGAACCTTCTCAGTTAACTCAAGGGCAGGAGTAGGGACAAGGCAATCATCTGCCAAGGGCTCTGTCTCACCCAGCACCACCTCCACGAGGACTCAGATGGAAAGAATTTCACTTGTGGGCAGGAGGGCAAGTCAGATACAGTATCTCAGCGTATCACCCCACCCTTCCCTGGGTTTTGATATGCAGTGTGCAAATCTGGAACGCATTCATAAATAAATGTCAAATTCTCAGATGTATTGTCAGCCTTAAAGAAAATGAGGAGACTTAATTAAAAATCCCACTGTTTCTTTGACTCATGACCTGAGTCACATCTCCAGCCTTGCTGCTTTTTATATATTTAACACAGATGAGCAGAAATACAATCAATACTTATCAACTTCAAGAAGCCAGCAAGATGATACCACAGTGTTTGGGAAAGTCATCTGTAAGCTGTAGCAACAAGAGGCTCAAGATCTCTGAGGAATCCCTATGTGATAATGATACACATATTGCCATTGATTGAAACCACAGGATGCCATCCATCCGCTCTCATGTCTCCTATCCATGGATTACGTATTCTGCTGCATTCCAAATATTTTGCTCCATCAGGTGACAGCACAGACCCATTGGGATCCAGATGTCTATTACTGAAATTCTCCTTGTAACGGGCTGACACATTCAACCCTTAAAAAATAAAGTCCATTTGCTCCCGATTTGTTCCTGTATCTCTTATCTGAGGGAACGCTACGCTCCCATCTGGCACTCGGTGTTAGAAGGAAGCCAGTTCTGACCACCTACACCACAAGCCATTCCCATGGCTGGTGACGTCCCATTTCTTTTTGGCTCCAAAGGAGCAGCTGAGAGCTGCAGGCAAGAGGTTGTTGGACAGGGAAGATTGGGCTGCGTTCACCAGCACCGCTGCCTGTTCCTCCTCCTAGGGAGCCAGGTGGGCTCTGTCCCAGCAAGCAGCTCCTCCTCCTCTGAGCAGCACAGAAATACAGATTGGTACTGCTTGTGCATTTCCAATGAGGATAAAAGACGTTCTAGAATCCCACCCCTGGCCACAACTGATGGAAGACAACAAAACCCACAGCAGGCACCTAGCCCTTGCACACCGAGGATATACTTGCCAGTGTTACCCTGTGAGAAGGCTTCATCCAAACCACAACAAAGTCCAAGATTTCCACGGGCTTCGGCTGAGGTCTGTTTTAGAACTCTTCCTCTTTTCTAGGACAACCTCATTCCGGACCCATTTTGGCTTTTCACAATGCCAGTGGCAAACATCCATTAATTTCAGTAGTAGATGTGTTTTAGCAAAGTTTATCACAAGCAGGGTTAACTCCCTGCTAAGGAAGACTACAGACATCACCTACCCATCAAACACACCAAATAACCCTCTGGCTGGTGCCTTCTGCTGCTGGTCGGTCAGCAGCAAGCTCTGAGGAGCTCCAGAGCAGTCCTTCCTGCCCCTCCACAGTGCTGTGCTGGGTGGACACAAGGAACCAAAAACCTGCCAGAATCTTTTTCAGACACATTTTCTATTAATTATCAGACAGTTCCACCATTTTACTGTATCTCATTTGCTACTGACAAGGTTTGCTACTAGAGAACGGGCATTTATACCTGATGATACACACACAGAAAACAAAGACAACGGGCCAGCTGCTGCTGCGGTGATACCTGCCGGTGTTCAGCAAAGGCAGAGGACGTGTAAGAGCAAGCACAATACACCTTAGTGATTTTGCAAACTAGGCTGTCAACCTCCAGTGCCAGGAGCACCACCGGTTGCAAAATGCAACCTAAACACCACATCCTTGTAACATCTGCGCTGCCTACTCATGATTCTGTTTAATAAAAAGTAGTCACCTCCTTTTTCAGTAAAGCAACATGGTCTGTAGTTAGATGTGTGGGGGGAGTTTAGCAGCTCTCTTACGCTGCCTTTTTCCAAGAGATTAGGACTTGGTCATAAAAATTTTACTCTGGGGTGACATTTAGCAGAAACACTGTCTTGGCTCAAATGCAAACACCTTTTGGTAACAAACTGCAAAAAACCTACATCCAAGCATTGAAGTGGTCAGACTGTGAGACCAGTGTAACCATTTTCCCAGAGAGGTTGTTTGCCTTCTCTCCTGTTCTACCAGACAAAGGCCTCATGTAAGGCTCACCAAAGGGCAGTGGGAATTTTCCCATCACCTTCCAGGGCCCTATCAAAACAAAACTGCCCAATTTTCATTTGTTTGTGTTTTTGCTAAGCATGATTTTACCTAAATCAAGCCTCAGCTCAGCAGGCCAGCTCTGCTCAGTGTATCCTGTTAGCATGAGCCTTAGTCCCAAGATTTAAGAATGGACTTAGAAACTTGGCAGATACCAGAACTAAGCATCCATTTTGTTCATTCTTCATGGCCCTAAGGGTGCTGGAGCTGCCTTTGGAGACTGCCTGCTCTGCAATCCTGCTTTTGACATGCAGAATCACCAGCCCTTGTTGGAAACCTCAGCAATCCCCATCCACTCTGCGAATGCATCATTAATTGTGGAATTTGGATACTAGTGGATGTCCTTACAGTTTCCAGACTCTCACTGTTGAGAGAGCAGAGCCCATAAAAGGACTCGCTGGGGCTACTTCCTGCTTAGAAAATAGAGAAAATAAAAATCCAGGAATTTAGCCCACTTTGGACCTATTGAAGACTGAAGGTCAGGCTCTAACCTCAGCTACTCCACTGCTCGTATAAGAACACACGCCGAAAATTTAATGGAATTACTTCATATGTTCCTCAGCATGGCTGAGATCAGACACTGGCCCACACTGTCTGGGGCTGGAGATATTCTGAGCCAAACTCTTCACCCTCAGCCTTGGGAACGTTTTCATAATGGAACACAATGTTTGCAAAAACTAGTCCAAAGGTGGCTTCTCTGTCTGTAAATATGTCAAGAGCGAATTGGCAAGGCAACTTCTCCATCCCTGGAATGCACAGGAAATAGCTGTGACTATACTTATCCATAAAACAAATAGCTTAATTCCCACCACCAAAATGATCTCTAACATGCCATGCTCACAGCAGTGTTGATAAAAGGCCGGGATACACCGTATGTCCCATAAACGGCTTTTAAATCTCAGCCCAAGAGTTTCATTACGAGTTCATTAAAAGATGACTGTTTCCTGAGACTGGCTGTGGTCACACAGCAGAACAGAAGGCAATTGGATCCACTTCCCTGGTCCCGTGTAAATGTGTAAGGTAGCAGTCAAGGCAAACCTCCGCTCCGGTTGCCAATGTTGCCATACAAATCAGCACGCTAGACTTGGCAGGAGTTCAGCCAAATTTGGCACAAGCTCTAAGCCAGTTCGTTTCACAGTCGTTAAGAAAAACAAATCTGTATCATGAACGTGCTTCAGAGCACTCACATTTCTGGTTTGTATTTGAAGGAAAAAAAAGGCCAGATTCTGCTCTGATTTACTTTGGTGCAAACCCAGAGAAACTCTGCTGGCTGTGATTCTTCCAGGTCTACGCTGATCTGTATTCGATCACAATGTGGCTCTCAATCTGACATAACAGATGATTAAATTAGGCGAGATAAGTTTTTTTACCATGTCATTAGCATTAAAATCTTACTCACACAAACTAACAGCATTTTTAGCAGGGTTGTTGATTGCTAAATTCTGTGTCAGAACTTTTATTTTAACAATTTTGTTTAAAAAGTTCATTAACTGTTTGCAACACTCCACTCTGGATTAAGAAGAAACAAGTAAGAAAGGACACAACTTGTTTTTAACTTTGAAATAATTTTCTAATTTACATCCACTGAGGACAAGTGTTATTTTTTGACTTGTGGTTTGTTTTTCTCCAAATAACATTACTAACTATCTGCGAAAAGCTATCACTGTCTTAAATTTGGCTTACTTTTTGTAAGGAGAGAGGTCCTGGAAATTCACTTGTTATATTTTGCCATGTCAGATAACAGAAAATAAGTTAAATATCTTGACAGAACAAAGTAATTTTGTTTTGCAAGGGATTTTAAGAGAAATCAAAACTGGATCAGAGCTACACTCAGTACGACAGCGTGTTTACAGCAAGAAATTTATCATTCTTCCATTAAAATTAGCTAACTTCAATAGCCAATAAAGTAGGTTTAATTTCATTTAGAGTCTGATTAATTTCAGTAGTGAGGACTGAATGCTATTTGAATCACATATATTTTATTTAATATAATGTTAATTAAAGGCTTAAAACGACACATTGTACAGTAGCCAGCCAGTGAGAGCTGCGGCAGGGAACTCTGAGCAGAGAACAGTTACAGCCTCACGATGACATCCAACAATACCCACCTCCTTAAAATGTCAAATTATGTGTTTCATAGAATCACAGACTGGTTTGGGT
>NW_010313918.1:0-13564 GCF_000700745.2 Antrostomus carolinensis
GAGGTGAACTCACTGCAACCCCCATTCCCTGCCCCCTGAGTCGCTGTGGGGGAAGAAGGTAGAGAAATTGGGAGAAAAGTGATTTGAGCCCAGGAAGAAGGGAGGGGTGGGGGGAAGGCATTGTAAGATGTGGTTGTTATGTCTCACTGGGCTACTCAGATGAATGGCAACAAATTAAATTGACTTTTCTCCCTCAAGTTGAGCCTATTTTGCCTGTGACCATAACTGGTGAATGAGCCGTCCCTGTCCTTCATTCCTAATCCCGTGCCCCCTTTGTTGTGACTCCCATCCCATCTCACTGGGTGGGGGGAGTAAGTGCAGGACTGCATGGTCCCACTGTGGTTAAACCACCACAACTTTTGTATTGCAAAAATGTAGTAGGGAAACTTTCAATAAAATGTTAACTTTTTAAAGTGTCGAATGGATTTTTGGATGCAGCTTCTGTTGCATGCAACTAGTTCGAAGGGAAGGTTTATTAAGTTATAGAAAGTGTGTGAAGAAAGGTGACTCTGCTCCTTAAAAAGTGCTTTTGCCACAACAGTTCTTATAAAGTAACTGCGTTTTCATGCTTTAGTTTCTCTTGGGAAAAACCGCTCCATCACTTGCTCCATCCACATCTGCACTAGAGCTAGAAATTACACTGGAAATAAAACACTTAGTAGCTGTTTTATTTCTATTTCTGGGGGTTTTTGCCTCTCAGACTGGCAGACCTGGGAATGCTGGGAAGATATTGAAATTGATTGTTTATAGGGAAAAAAATACCTTGCATCTTTCACTGGTTATCTTTCTAGTTGGTTAAAATACAGCAACTCCACAGCTTCTCATCCAATTCTCCTTAGCCAGAACAGCGCTGGTAGGCAATGCAGGGCCTAGGTTGGTAGAAAACTGACATGGAAGATGAGGGAGGACATTGTGCAATTTTAAATTAAATAAGATCTTGTCTCCTTAGCAAAACCATTTAAAAACATGCCAGTAATGACTAAGGGTTAAGAACAAAACGGGGTTTGGGGTTTTTTTGGTTGTTTTCCTTTTCTAATGGGTGTCCCATTGCTTCTGTGTGAAGACCAGCCAGCTTCAGAAGAGCTGCGGGGAGCCAGTCGGTTGCTAATCCAGATGGAAGAGGGGCTGCACAGGGAAGCAAACCATGCCGAGCCAGTTCTCCAACTGCTGCCAGCCAGACGCAGAGCCGGGCTGACATCATTCAGCCCGCTGGTGACTGAGGAATTAGTTTTTTCCTACTGCCCCTGTGATGGACTGTGGGAGATGCTCATGGATGGATGGATGCATGGAGAACAAGGACTTTTGCCGGGGTATCACAGAATCACAGAATGTCAGGGATTGGAAGGGACCTCAAAAGATCATCTAGTCCAATCCCCCTGCCGGAGCAGGAACCTAAACGAGATCACACAGGAAGGCGTCCAGGCGGGTCTTGAATGTCTCCAGCGAAGGAGACTCCACAACCTCCCTGGGCAGCCTGTCCCAGGGCTCTGCCACCCTCACCGTAAAGAGGTTTTTTCTCAAGTTTAAGCAGAACCTCCTGTGTTCCAGCTCACACCCATTGCCCCTTGTCCTATCATTGGGCATCACTGAGAAGAGCCTGGCTCCATCCTCCTGACATTCGCCCTTAACATATTTGTAAACATTAATGAGGTCACCCCTCAGTCTCCTCTTCTCCAAGTTAAAGAGACCCAGCTCCCTCAGCCTTTCCTCATAAGGGAGATGCTCCACTCCCTTCATCATCTTCGTGGGTATGACTTCTTGTTGCAGCATTAGCAGCAGGATAAATCCCAAATTTAATCCCTTGCTTAAAATAAGAAGCGTGGCACACGGCTACCTATCTGTGAGCAGTCTCAGGAGCAGGAACACAGGCTGCCTCTTTCCCCCGCTGTATCCCCCGTGTACCCCCGGCGCGGCAGGGGTCCGGGGTAGGCGGCGGGAAGCCCCAGGCTCAGCCGGTAGGTGGCGCTGCTGTCCGCCGGCCGTTAACTAACGGCGTTGCCAAGGTAACCGAGGATGTCTTCTACTCGAACTGACTGACCCGTTTTGGAGGGAAAAGGAGGTTTAGCTCGATCCAAATTAACAGTAAGACCTTTCACACCATGGTGTATTGATGTCTTTGGTTTCAGTCATGGGTTTTCTGTTATCTGATTCATTTTTTCCCAGAGTTGCTGGTTCCAACAGCTCTAGGAAGGAGCGTCCTATCACTCATTTTTCTTCCTATCTGTTTCTGTATCTGGAACTCTGATAACGTTCTCAGAGCTAGGGAAAGCAATCCTGGTTCATAAACCATCATCAGGAACAGGATCTCTCCGTCTCACACAGACGGAGAGAAGGAAAAATTATCGTCAGGAATGAACGCTACCATCAGCACTAATCTCATCTTCTAATTCCAACTCCATTTGTGATTATTTGTAAGGTTTTGGGAAAATCACAGCTTCTCTCTGCCTCATAATCTGCTCGTAACCTCCATATATAAACTGTAGTTAAGAGCAAGAGTTAACTACGTGCCAGGTGGGTAGGGAAAAAATAATTTATGAGCAAAACCCTCCCCACTCATTTTACACTTTCATAAAAGCATTGTTCTGATTTGTATCATTTCCAGTGAATGGAGAATGAATGGTACTTTGAAGAATTACATCAAGGCAAAATATTGTATTTAGTATTTAAATTCAATGATTTGCCTTTCTGATTTTTTCAAGTTTTGAAACTATTTTTGCTTTGTTTTCTGTTGTAAGAGTTCTTGATGCAAAGTGCTCCTTACATATTTGCCACAGCTCCCGAGGTTTGTACATGGACTATGTAAGTAATAACAATCCAGGTGCAGTAAATTTCCTGAGGATTAATGACCAGCTGGGAGGAGACGAAGGTCAGCAGCACAGCCAAGGATCATTAACCCAAGCTGGTCATTAATCTCAAGAATTTACCTCGTGCCAAGGTCAGTATCGTTATTTTAAGCTGGAAATTAAAAAAACACGGCCATATGAATTTTCATTTGATAGGTTTAACTGTAACACCTAGCACATAAAAAAAAAAAATTGGGATATTTTATTTTATTAGCTAATCAGACCACCACTGCACTTTTCAGTGTTTGATCAGTTTTGCATTCTTTAACATATGTACCTGTCTATGACAAGCAGAAAGGATTTACAACAAATTTCTTCTATGTGCAATTGCTGTGGACCTATTAAGTAATTACCTTGTTTATGTATCTGTTTACAAGTTTTGATTCCCATCCCAATTTTTTTTTTCCTAGAGCTTACTGACATCTCTCATAAAATATTTGTTTGACTTAACATCTGTTCAAGTTATTAGAGTTTTGAAAGGGATGTTTCAAAAGACTGTTGTTTGTAAATTGAGAGTATTATAGATATCTAGAGGTTGTCTACAACTTAGGGAGCATTTACTCCCTTTAGAAGAAAAACAAAACAGCAATTTTGATATCTAACTAATATTCACATTTGCATTTATGGTCATCTAGTATTTAAATTAACACTGACAATCCCTTCTGTAGCTAGTCATCCAATTTCTATGTCTGTACACATAAGCTGGTCTTAAAAGACTTTAGATTCTCCCTCATTAGGAAGGGTCCAGCCATCAGCTCAGTGGCATGCTGCATGAGGGCATACTCCCCACACACCTTCCTAAAATAAGTCTCAAAAAAACCAGGTGCTACCAGTCCTTGTGTCTAGGCACCAAAGGTGCCCCAGCAGATCAAATATCCCCCAACTCTTCTGGCACATACCAATTTACCATTGATATAGGTGACAGTTGAAGAAAACACATACAGACTTAGAAAAAGGAAAACAAGTTGCAATTATTTTACACTATACAAGAAATATTTAGATCTTTCTAAAGCAAATACCATTTTCCTTGTTTCAAGGTGGAGCTTGCCTTTTGTCTTATAATACTTCTTTTTGCTAGGAAACCTGTCCCTGAGAGTTCCTCCTCAACTTCTTAGCCTTTGCAGTTTTAAATCCCCAGACTACCATTTCCCTCCTTGCTCCCAGATGGGAATTTGCTGCTGAAAGGGACCAAATGGATCTTTGAGTTCTTCTTCCAAATTTGCGTGCAACTGTGCAATGTAATGCAGGTCTACAGAGCTTTGACTCTGTGTGACCCAACTCACCACAGATCACAAAATATTTTCCAAGATTTCTGACAAACTTTAGCTCCACAGTAAGAGACCAAACTGGGAGTGTAATGTGCTAAACAAAGAGAGCAGGAGTGAGGAGGATCCGTTGCAGCAATTTTACTTGCTCGGCTATATCCTGTTTCCAGCTGAGGTCAATCTGCAACGCTTTAGAGCATGGCTTACCAATCAGGTACCTTGAAGATTTTAATACAATTCTAAATCACTTCTTTTATTCTTACTGACATAAGTTATGTCTCTACTTGCAATATATTTTCAGTATTTCCTTTAAAATATATTAACAGGTGTGCATGTGAAAAATGGACAGCTTAAGGAGGTTTGTTGTTGCTGAACAAAGACTAAATTTGAATGTAGTCCAATGCAAATGTGACATTATGTAGCCTTACAAGCAAAAAAAAAAAAAAAAGTTCCCCAAATCTCACATTCTGATTGCACATCAGGCTAACTCAGCCAGAAAGAGGCTAATCTTCAGGCTCCTTCCCACAATATATTTAGTTTCTTCTTTCAGTCCTGCTTTTTTGTATCTTCTCCTTCTACTTTTCCTTAAAAAAATAGGAAAATTATTTAAAGAAAAGTCTTGATGGAAAGTTATTTGAAAACGTGCACAATCCATAAAACACAGAGTTGTTTCATTATTTATTAAGTGTTAGCAAATGGTTGTTGCTATGGAAGGCCACAGCAAATGTGGACTTCCATCCACAGTCCTTGGCATTAAGTTAGACTATTCTGGTGGCAGTCGTATCTTGACTGTGTTGTACTGTGACAAAGTCCTTAATTACGGACCAAATTTTGCTGTTCTTTTTTTTGACTGAACAATGTATATTTTCAGAAATTATTCTACTAAAGCAGCCTTATGTGAATAACTATGACCTAAATTTTTACAATGTATACTCATCAGTCATCTACAATATATACAGCTATAGACAATATATATTTTGCAAAACATTACTGTCTTTTTCCTATAGTCTGTCAAGATTCTTTAGTTTTATAACCCTCAAGAAAATCTTTCCTCTGAGGTGGGTGATGATACACTCTATGCAGTACCTACTAAGCTTGCGACATCACCATCCAGTGCTTTGGTGGACAGCTGCCTAACCCCCCTGCTTTTGAAGCATGACTGGAATGGAGTATTAAATGTCATTATGAAGACATTTCAAGGTTGTTTTTAAATGAAAATCCTTTTTAATATCTCCTTATTAGTTTTTCATCCTAAAAAACACACACAGGGAAAACTGCCACCCAAAACATAATTACATGCAAATTTTGTTTAGTTTCTTAGTAGTCACGCTCTCCTTTACTGAATATATGAACACATTAAAATTGTCCAGGATATAGTATGAATAAGTAGGAGCTGGCAAAATGTTCATAATATATCCAAACAAAAAGAGAAAGAGAGACAAAACATTTACAAATGCAAGAACCACAGCCTGCCTAATCTAGTATTAGTGTCAGTGCAATTGGTTATTAGCAGTGTCAGCCAGAAAGTGATACACAAAATCTTCTACAGGGTGGGTGTTTTCCCTGGTGTTTTTACAAGTACATTGTATAATAAAGGACTCCCAAGAAAATTTTCAGATGAACAACTGGGAGGACCAGTTCTGTGGTGGAAGGACAAGAAGCAATGGACACAAGTTGAAACAAGAGAGGTTCAGGCTGGACATAAAGAAAAGCATTCTCACCCTGAGGACAGTCAAGCAGTGGAACAGGTTGCTAGTGAGCTTGTGCAGGCTCCATCTTTGGAGGGTTTCAAGACCTGCCTGGAGAAAGCCCTGAGCAGCCTTGTCTGATCCCAGAGATGGCCTCGCTTTGGAGGCATGAGGTTGGACCAGAAACCTGAAGCTCCTTCCCACCTGAGTGACTCTTTGATCCTATAATTAAAGGCCTTTTAATAGAGATAGTAAGATTTTTAAAAAATCAGCTCAAACCTTCTCACAATGTTTGGTTGTTCTTAGGCCTCTTCCTTAAAGATGACTCACTTCAAAATGAATCACTTTGCTCAGTGAGTTTCTCCTGGTACTCCTGGTGTAACCTGCTACAGCGAGTCAACAGAAAATGACATTTTTTCTAATGACTCTCAGTAATCACTCTTAATGTAGAGTAACCTCACCAGAATTAAAACTAGGTGCATAATGTTTGAACAACCTGACCATTTAATAAATCTTACCCTAACTGCCCATTTGTGGACAGCTGCTTTTTATTTGAAGCAAAAGTGTTAGTGTCTTTTATTACCTGTTCCTTAAATAAATTGCTTCATATTGTTGTCTTAATTTATATATTTTGAAAATTAGTTCTATTACTTAATTTTATACTGTGAAAAAAAATATATTTCTTGCCTTTATGTTTCATGAGTTCCTGAGAACTCAAAGTTTCAATTTCTTCAGTTCATACAATGTAGTTTTCAGCATTCACCGCTTTAAAAGCTTCAGCCACATTTATTCTTACTCTTCCCTTCTCTAGCACCCTAATCTATTCTCCAGAAAGTCAGAGTCTTTCCCTGGTTTCAGCAGCTTTCCATCACCCATTTATGAGCTTCTTTACAAAACCAATATACAGTCGATATGATTATAAATGTCCTGGTGGACAGCAGGATGACCATGAGCCAGCACTGTGCCCTCGTGGCCAAGAATGCCAATGGCATCCTGGGGTGTATTAGAAGGGGTGTGGTTAGTAGGTCAAGAGAGGTTCTCCTCCCCCTCTACTCTGCCCTGGTGAGGCCACATCTGGAATACTGTGTCCAGTTCTGGGCCCCACAGTTCAAGAAGGACAGGGAACTGCTTGAGAGAGTCCAGCACAGAGCCACCAAGATGATTAAGGGAGTGGAGCATCTCCCTTCTGAGGAAAGGCTGAGGGAGCTGGGGCTCTTTAGCTTGGAGAAGAGAAGACTGAGGGGTGACCTCATTAATGTTTATAAATATATAAAGGGTGAGTGTCAGGAGGATGGAGCCAGGCTCTTCTCAGCGATGCCCAATGATAGGACAAGGAGCAATGGGTGCAAGCTGGAACACAGGAGGTTCCACTTAAACTTGAGAAGGAACTTCTTTACAGTGAGGGTGACAGAGCCCTGGAACAGGCTGCCCAGGGAGGTTGTGGAGTCTCCTTCTCTGGAGACATTCAAAACCCCCCTGGATGCCTTCCTGTGTAATCTTACCTAGGTGTTCCTTCTCCAGCAGGGGGATTGGACTAGATGATCTTTTGAGGTCCCTTCCAATCCCTTACATTCTGTGATTCTGTGATAAATGTATATAAAAATATATATGTACATCATCAGGTAACATATATTACATAAATACAACACCATTTTTATATAATGCCATTATAAATATATGCATGCTTATATACATCAACACCAATATATATAACTACTATAATAATTTCAATTTTATTTTCTCTCCTATTCTAACCTAAACTATTCTTATGGTATCTCCTGCATTTGTTAAACAGATTTTCACTGATTTTCCATGACAGTGATTGATTTTCTGAAGAATGTCAACAAGTTTACTCTGAAATGTATATGGACAATTATAATTGTTCTATCTAGTTTTTCTATATTCTGTTTATGAACACTAGAGTAGCTATTACTCTGCTGAAGCCCATGAAGTTATAATGATTTAAAATCGGCAAAGATTTAATCTGCTATATTTATACCTACTCAGACACCTATACTGTGTCCAGTTTTGGGCCCCTCATTACAAGAAGGTCATTGAGGCACTGGAGCGTGTCCAGAGAGGGGCAACAAAGCAGGTGAAAGGACTAGAGAACCAGCCTTATGAGGAGCAGCTGAGGGAGCTGGGGTTGTTTAGTCTAGAGAAGAGGAGGCTGAGGGGTGATCTAATCGCTGTCTACAACTACGTGAAAGGAGGTTGTAGGGAGGCAGGTGTGTGTCTTCTCCCAGGTAACTAGTGATAGAACAAGAGGAAATGGCCTTAAGTTACACCAGGGGAGGTACAGATTGGATGTCAGGAAAAATTTCTTCCCTGAAAGGGTTCTCAGGCACTGGAATGGGCTGCCGAGGGAGGTGGTTGAGTCACCATCCCCGGAGATATTTAAAAGACAGGTAGATGGGGTGCTTGGAGATATGGTTTAGTAGTGGATAGGTACGGTTGGACTCGATGATATCAAAGGTCTTTTCCAACCAGGCAATTCTATGATTCTCTAACACTGACTAATTTAAATAACTGACTGACTGTAGTGTTGGTGCTTCTCTATACAGTCCTGTACAATGTCAGAACTATTTCAGATAATTTCAGTAATTAGTCAACCTGTTTTTGTGTTGGAAATTGAGCACATACTCTTTCATTTCCTTGTTAGATGTTCTCTAAGCCTAAATGGAAGGTATTATCTCTCACTAGTTCATAGACTTTAATGTTCTATCAAACAAGGAAAGATTTAGCAACCAAAGAGCCTTCTCAAGGAGATGTAGGAAAAACTGTCCCTCTTTGGATAACTTTTGAATTTACTCAGTCACTTCTGCTTAGCTGTTCAGTAAGTGCTGTTTCATTCCACTTCCAGTGGACTGGCACATATAGAAGTTACCCATTAGTCATGTAATGAAAATGTCAATTCAGCCTGAGTTCTGAAACAGAAGAGACTTTTCATCCTTTTTAGAACGTGTTTGCTGAACGTGTATCCTAGAAGATTCTTTTCTATTTTATAGAGGCTTGGGAGAAATGCCCTTCTAGCCAGTACGTTTTTCTCCTGTGACACAATGACCTCTGCAGATATATACATTCCATTAATAATGTAATTAAAAACCAATAAAAGTCCCTATTACATATGCATACATTCAAAACAGCTATTTCTTTGGTAAATTCCTTGCCATGATCCTACTGAGCCTGACTGCATTGCGATTTTGCTATTTGTAAGAGATTCCAAATCAACCCCTTACATCTTCCTGTACGTGATGGTTCTAGCTAAAATGTGCAAGGAATACAGCTACATTTTAGACCATCACAAGTGCTGCTGACAGACTAACATGGTGATTAGAGTAATCCACATTATTTTTAGCCTTTTTAAAAAGGACGCCTGATCTTTTGTAACTGTCAAGAAGGAATGCTGCCTGCACATTATTTTCCTGTTTTCTCTCTTTCTCTCAGAATTCTCCATTCAAAGTCTTTGGAGACAAAATAAGAAAACACACTCAAAACTAGCAGTCATGATAAAGACTTCTCTTCAGTATTCAGGCAGGCAGGAAGTAAGGGAATCTCTTATGTAGCTAGTTTGTTTGTCAGAAACCAATGCAACAAAAGAAGTTTTAGCCTTATTTACCTCTAAAAACTAGTAGTTTAAAACAGCAAGAAAAAGCAGAAATGCCCTGAAAATAGCTGAAGAAGCCAATCTGCCTGCAGGCACATTGTTGTAAGTTCTTGGGGAAATCAAACATAATTCCTACCCACTGAAGTAGTCAATGCTGGTCACCCAGCTACAAAAGAAAGATCTGCTATGACTCTGCTGCTTGAGGTGTTGTGTTTTATGATGTAAACATAAACCAAAGGATTTGATCATTTGTGACTTAAAAATCTTAATTCAATTTTTTTGCATTAGCAGTAAGTTTTTGCTAGGTTTATGGCCTACATCCATTTAAAACAAATATATATATAACTACTTACCTAAACATTCTCTTTCTGCTCAGTTGATTATGTGGTATTATTCATTTTCCCTCCTGAAGTGTTGAAATACTTTTGTACACTGTTAAAAAGTTCTTTGCCTTCTCCCTGAGGTAGCTGCATTTCATTGATGAGTGATGTAATTCCTTCAATAGCATAGTTTGTAATTGGTTTGTAAAGTTTAGCATGCACTCTGGGATCTTTTCAGGAAGGACTATAAACATGTATCCATCATTCTTACTCTCTAATATGTCATCCTTGGACCTTTCCTTAGCAGGCCCCAAAATTCCACAGCTGTGATTCAATATTACCATGCCACGGTGTATTGAAGCAATGTCATGATGTAAGGGTCAGAATTTTCATCAGTCAGTAGGGAAGCAAGGAAGTATAAAAAGATTCAATCTATTCACCTTAGAAATACAAAAGAATAGTGTGTAAAAACCAGCATTGACTCACCTGAGAGTATCTATGGAGAACAGGGAGTCAAAAAGTTTTATTGGAGTATAAACTCCAAGGTTTGGCTTTTGGTATGGTTAGGGAACTCAGTAATATGATTAGAAAGGGAAATGCAACTGGGAAATGTGACACTTGGAAAAAGACTTTAATTATCCAAAGACTAGAAATTAGTAACATCCAAGTGTTCTTCACATCAGCAATAGCATAGTTCTTCACTTGATAATCAGGGAAGCAGTAAAAAGATGATACTGCTTTTGACTTTGTAAAGTAATGAACCTGTTACTTCAAGGATGTCAAAGAAAATAACCTTACATGACTGACCATGGAATAATTTCGTGTAATTAAACAAAGGATAAACGAAAATAGGTCTGTAACTAAAACTCACTACTCTAAAATAACAAGATTTAATAATTAAAAGAATAATTGAATTAAATAAACTATGGAAGAGATTTCAGGATGTGAATGTGAAAGAGGTCTTAATCCAGGCCAAAAGGGGATGCAAATATTTGATTGTGGTTACAGGTGGAAGCATGGGAATGAATGCATGCAGGAATAGGCTTCAAACCTAATTGGTTAAATATCCACCTCAAACAAGATATTATGAATATGCAGAGTGTCAAAAAGTAATAGAAAAAAAAGACTGATCCATAAAAACATTATTTCTTAGAAGCTAGAAAATACAATGTAAAATAAGAATTGTTAAAATAATTTGAAAGTCTTAACAAAGATATTAAAACACAGACCAAAAAGTTTTGCATGTGTGGTCAAAAAGACAAGAAGGAAAGCAGCAGGACCTCTCTACTGTTAAGCTGGGATAATGATTAAAACCAACAGATGGATGACGATTTTGGCCATGATGGCAAAGGCAGTACATCTTGCTACATTACTGCAGTGTCTGCATTTTTAAATAAGAAAAATGAAGCACAGTGAATCTACTCAGACTCCCACGCAGCTTTTGATGTGGCTACCTGGGAAAGTATAAATTAAGCTGGAGATGATGGAATTGCCAGAGGAAATATGAGGCGAACAAGAAACTGAATAAAGGTTAGATAGTCATACATCATACTGAAAAGGAATAGTATCACGTTAAAAGTAAGTCACTAATGGTGACTTCCTGAAAGATCATTCCTGGGGCTGATTTTATTTAGTGTTCTTCTCAATGTCCTTGACATCACTCTGAAGATGACAAGTCAGGAGACATCACGCAGGGGGAACAAAATGACCAGCACATGAGCAAAAGGATGCAAAGTGGACTAGTAAAAACAGTAAAACGCTATAGAATTCTCACTTTATAGTCAGTTATTTGGAAATCACTGAGGAAAAACAGCTAATCACAAAATGGTAAGAAACCACTTTTGCGAAGAAAATGTAAACTTGATCCTGGAATGTACCAGGAAAGTTCCAGGAGAGATAATGAAGCCAGTAAATTCTGCAAAGCATCAGTAATGCATTACCTGGAGGATTTTGTACAAGTCATTTCAGGGTGAAGTCAGACTTGAATCCATATGTGGAAAGTCTAAAAGAGTGGTAAGAGAAATGAGAAGAATGTCTTATGACAGGAAACGTTTAAAAGCACGTCTTATTTAGTCAGGCAAAACAAAGGCTGATGAGAGCCTTCCTTTGTCTACAAATCCATCAAGCAAAAACT
The DNA here is from genome assembly GCF_000700745.2 of Antrostomus carolinensis. Lineage (NCBI taxonomy): Eukaryota > Metazoa > Chordata > Aves > Caprimulgiformes > Caprimulgidae > Antrostomus > Antrostomus carolinensis. The sequence continues at coordinate 11,858 of NW_010313918.1, forward strand.
ATGAAAAGAACCGCTTACTTACTGCCAGAAGAGTAAGTGAGTATAAAACCTATCATCATCACATTTAGGCTGGGAATTACAAGGTTTCTAATCATTAGAGCACTAAGAGCTATAATAGCTTTTCATTAGAAATATTGATGGCAAGAAACCGAGCTAATTTTAGGAAGATATTTGCTCAGTTTAAGAAAGAGATTATATGATGTGGTTGCCTGCTGGACTACATAGGTAAAGAGATTTTTCCCAGACTTCTCTTAGCAGTTCTGTCCTTGCAGTGATCCTTGTGGCTCCACTTCCTCAGATACACTGAAACAGCAGTATTCACATGTCCAGCACAGGCCTACGCTTCTTCTGGGATGTGGAGGACTAAGACACAGTCATGAAATGTTTGAGAAGTTTATGGTGGAGACCTCCAAGGGCTGACAGGCAGCCAGGAAGTTATGGGTTAAGCATCGCAGTATGAGAGGAACAGCACTGAATTCCAAATGGGACAGAGCCATACAGCTTAGTTAGTGTAAACAAATGGTTATGATTCCTGTCAAGAACAATTTTTCATCCCCATAAAGCCTCGTTTAATAACATGGCACAGGCACCATTGAAAACAGGACTACCAGCTATCCAACAATTTCCCAAAATTGAAATAGAATCTGTTTTGGCAAAAACAGTACAGCTGTCTACCAAGAAAAACATTTTAGGTAGTTATATAAGCAATAAAAATAAATGTTTTATAAAATTTACCCAAAAGGACTTATAAGTATTAAAAACCACAATAATAATTAATTTCATGAAGTATGAAACAGCCAAAAATAACAACCAGTACAGCTGAAGATGGTGAAGTCATTTCTTCTGCTGCACTCCAAAGCCCGACCACCTGTAGAGATTAATAAAATATATCCAAAGAATTAATTTTCCTAATATGGACACAGTGCAAAATTCTCTCTTAACATGACTTCATTTTGCCCAAGTAATGGAATTTTATGCAAACTTAATACAATTTACAAGCACTTGTTCCTCTGGCGCAGAAGCAAATCATTGAGAAGACAGATGAAATTAAGGAGTATATACTGGGCTTCCTTTTGTGTTAAAAAATGGTGGAAGCCTCCAGCTAGGCTTCTGATCACTAGTGCCCCCTGAGCAACCTATCGTGCTCCATTGATGGTGGAGGCAATTTAGGAAGAGCAGACACTGTCAAACTCTGTCAGAACCTGCCATTCTGACACAAAAGTGTGCATCAGCCACAGGGTTTCCAGTAAAAGAAGCCATTTGTATCTTCTCACCGGCCAAGATCCTGTTTAGTCTGTATGCAGACACCATACTGAAAGACAGAATAACTCCTACCAGAACAGGTTCAGGTAAAAGCACAATTGGACATAAATTAGTAGGCAACAATGGTTAATTTTGTTGGCAAAATGAAGGTTGAGATGGGTTACTACAACACTTCATATAGGGGAATAAATTAACAGAAAATAAATTTTAAATTAAAAGGTAATGCTAGCACAAGATCAGGTCCACGGTTTTCTGAACCTCTGAGTTCCTAGAACTGCTTTACATCCTAAAGAGTAGAGCAAGGAACCTAAACTATTTTAAGATAAAGCTTGATGGTTTCATTTCTGTGACCCCTGAGTTAAAATCTCTTCTTTGGATCTTTGATCCAAAGCACATTGCTGGCTTATGTTGAGCTACCACCACTCCCAAGTCCTTCTCTTTGGA
>NW_010313919.1:0-10085 GCF_000700745.2 Antrostomus carolinensis
AGCTCCAGGCCCGCGGCTGGGGGTGCTCCTGGAGACCCCTCCTGGGAGCCCGAGGCGAGATGTCGCGGGCGGGGATGTGTGTGGGGATGGGGCTCTCCGGTCTTTGCCCCTCAAGTGCCAGTGGCCCTCTGCCCTGGCTCCTCTCGCCCTCGTGTGAAGTGTTTTGTGGTGGTGTTAGCCTGTATAAACTGGGAGTAAAATAAGTCTAATGTGAAGCAGAAATTAAACTGCAATTTTCTCTTTCGTCCTTTCATAACCTTCATTTTTTTTCAGCTGTTTTCATCTCAAATCCATCACCTGGAAGTTAGGAAAGCTTGTGTCAACTTTATGAGGCAACACCAGCATAAGTTCGAATCTGTAAGTAATGTGTGTGTTGGACAGTTTGGCACGTGTGGTTTGGAAGTAATGCAGGAGGGGGTGAGTGGTTTAGCCATACACATACCCACGTAAAGCTATGCACTGAAAACATGTCATGCTTTGCCAGACTTGATCCATGCAAAAGAAAAGAAATATCAGGGTGACCTCTTGCTTACCTTATTTGAGTTGTAATCACATAAGTTTTATTTTACCTTTTATTTCTGAAGTTCCTGAAATCAAGTAAGTATGAACAAACAAGTAACCAGTAAGGTGACAGTTATTTGTGTAGTATATTCTATGTGGAGCAACCATTGCAGAATTTAGTAGGTAGGAACTATGTAGGGTTTTGGGATAAGAAACAAACATCAAAAGATGGTGTAAAACTCCAGAGTGTGTTTAATTGTTGCATAAGTCATGGGTTTTGCAAGTTGCTTTTTTTTTTTTGTTGGTTGGTTTTGCATGTGGTGGTTTGCGCAGGTGCATGCATGGCACGTTTCTGTGTGGTGTTTTGTGTGGTGTTAGGATGTTTTTTGGTTTTCTTGGTTTGTTTTTTTTTTTGTGTGTGTGTGTGTTTTGATTATTTTTTTTTTCATTCTCCCTGTAGTCACAGTTAAGTGCTTAATCTAACCTAGGAGGAGGATGAATCACTGAGTATTACTCAGACTCATGCTCTTAATTTTTTTAGGATCTCTTGGTATTTCCATGTTGGAACCCCAAATCATTCCCATGCTCTAAGGCAGGCAACAGCTGAAGTCATACCCCAGTCAGGCCCCAGCCCTTCAGAACCCAAAAATGTTAAGAATTGGCAGACTAGTCCCAAATTTGGTGTCTGTACCTCCTTCCCTGCTCCCTCCCATTCAACAGCTAGTAACATATGGTGTAGTGTTTAGGTTTAACTTTGCTTTCCAGCTGGATAAGTTTTTATATTTGTTTTCTTCTTTCTTGAAAGTATGTGGAAGGATCATTTGAGAAATACCTTGAACGACTAGGAGATCCAAAGGTAAGAGTGATCTAGTACTTGCCAAGAGATTAACATTTGAGGAGACTGGAGCAGGAAAGTAGTTAGGTGATTGTTTAAAATGTGCTGGTTTAGTGCTTGGTTTTTTTTAGACCCAAATCCTGGGGCCTCATTTGCATAGGTAATACTATGGGTTTGTATTGAATATGCACGTGTATAAACAATATCAGTTTTAGTGGGAAATTTGTGTTGATGCAAAGGAGCAATCCATCCAGACAGGACAGTAAAGCTGAGGCCTCTCATGGGCCTTATTTGTAATTGCAATTCTTCTCTAAGAAGGAAAAAGCAAAATACGTGGAGTGTTCCTCACATAAAATATTTATCAGGCTTTGTAATCCCTTGTTTCTTCCTTGACCCCCATGTTTAAATACTAGAGTTTAAACTTATTTCTTTAGACTTTAACCAATAAGTATGGTGAATGCAGCAGTCTCTGAAACAAATGTAGTTTTTGTAATTTAAAAAAGGTATCTTGAGTGGTGTGTTTAAGAGTCGCTGCTAGAACTAGCCCCTTCTTACTCAGATGGGATAATCATGGCTATCCCATGTTGCAGACTCTTTTCTTTTCCCCTGGAAATCCTAGTATCTCAGCTCTCGATGCATTAATTGTTTTGACAAACTGAAGACTTTGGTTAGACATTTTAATACTACAGAGAGCTAGAATATAGTTCTTGGTGTTAAAGATGCTGTGCTTTAGGTATTTTAATACTACAGAGAGCTAGAATAGAGTTCTTGGTGCTGAAGACGCTCTGCTATCTCATGTAATCTCATCATCTTGCACAGGAAAGTGCTGGCCAGCTGGAAATGAGTGCTTTATCAGTGATGTACAAGTAAGCGTTTCCTTCTTAAGTTTCACTTTGTTTTGGACTTGATGGTGTTTGGGTACTGGCCCCAGAACTTTTTATTTGTTTGTCATTGAGATACTAATATGTGAAACATGGTGAGAAATGCTACTGTAATTAAGTTGCCTAAAGTAACATGTAAATAGGTGCCATCACAGCCCCTGTTCTCATAGTGTGGAATAAGGGGAGGGTCAGTTTCCAGCGATGTTTATTTGTTATCTTTTTGCTAATGTTAAACTCTGAAATCAGGTGAACACAGAAATTCCTTCTAGTGGCTGAATAATGGAAAATGGGAAAACACAAGGAGCTGTGTGTAGTGGAAACACTGTGTGGTAGTTACAAGCACAACTAAAACTCATGGCAATGAGTATTTGCCCTACTTGGTGTATAAGCCCTGGTATTTATTTCAAAGGTACCATAAGCCTGTAGGTGCTGCTGTCGTGTAGCAAGCAGTCTGGCAGGACCCTCCCTTTGCAGGCTCCTTCTGTTCCACTACTAACAGAACAAAGTGAAGTTTTGTAAGACTTATTAGTTCCCTGTACTGAGGCTCTGATCCTTTTTCAGGGTCACTTAGACTTAACTGACTCGGTGTCTGAGCACCCTGCTATGAGCATACTTCACGTAATCTGGGACTAAATAGAATGGTCTTTCCTAAGTAATTTTTTTCCCCCTCAGATGGATGTTGTTTGCTCATCTAGCTACTGCTGTACAGTAGCATTCATTTATCAGGAAAAGTATTCTACTGGATTTTTCTGTAAACCAGCAGTAGATTCTCGAAACAATTCCCTGCAAACTTCTTCATAACATGGTTCTACTAAAAGTGTGCTCTTTAAAGTCTTGTTTTTCCTCCGCTTACCTAGGCGAGACTTTATTCTCTACCGATACCCTGGAAAACCACCCACTTATGCTACAGACAATGTCTTTGAAGACAAGGTGAGGAGAAGTCAGGCAATTTCCTACTCCTGCCCCTGAATCCTAGTTACCTCCAGTCCTGCTCTAGTTGTAAGAACTTGCCACTGGAATTGTGTTCTCATAACTCCCGTGCTCTTGCATACCTGAACAAAACACCAAAGCTGACTTCAGCTCGTGGAAAAAGCACAATACTTGCATGACAATTAAATCAGTTATGGTAGTTCTGCTTCCTGTCTGAGGGATGGATTGTGTGCTGTTCCCCTGATAATCTTCTTTGTTACTCCAGCTTGTTATTGGAAAGAAGTTTAATTCTGGCAGGAAGAAGTAGCATCACAATTCCAGAATATTCTTTCATGCTTCTGAAATCTCTGGGTAAAAACACTTCCCAGTGGGAATTTGACTAATCTGACAGGGTAGGATGAACTCTCTGGGGTGAGTTGAGCAGAACAAAATACATTTATCATATGGGCAAAGAGCAGGTGTTCTCCCCCACCCCCAGAACCTCTCTTCCTGAAGTCATGAGGTGTGCAGTTTTTCCTTCTGAAAAGGGGAAGTTAATGGGAATAGATTAATCTAACAAACCAGTCCATTTCTGTGACATACAAATTGAGCCCAGTGAAGAATGGGAGCTAATGGAACAGCTTGTCTACATGAGAATTACTGCTGGAGGCAAAAAGAAGGAACTTAAAAGAGCAATACTCTGTATTACCTCCCATCTGACCCCTCCTGGGTTTTCTGCAGTGATGTAGATGTGGCTAGCTCAGGTGTGATACCAGTGAAATTGCTGTGGTGTAGATTTCAGTATGGGCTATTACAATTGCCAAGGTGGCTAGTGTGCTCTGAAATCTATGTTCTCTGTTGGTTAGTATCACTGTCTGTTTCCATGCATTTCTTTTACTATGTAGTTTCCTGTGTAGCTTAATAAAATTCCAAAATGAGGTAACTTTTAAAAATCAGGCAATATGGTCTAAATATGCACTTGTCCTTGGAGGCTTTAACCACCAGAGCTCTCATTAAGTGTTGGCAGCTGTCTGTCATTAGACTGCATGGCAGCAGCTCTTTCTGGTGTTGCTCGTTCTCACCTGAGATGAGAGCTTGTGTTGGCAGAAGGCACAGTGCATACTGCATTAATAGCTGTGGCATCCCAGCTCCTGCTGGAAGCATCCTGGCTGGCTGTGTGCTGATGGCTGCCTAAGGGCTTCTGCCGGTTGCGGTTGGCTGTGGTCATATGCCAAGATGGAGCTTGATGGTGTGTGTTTACTTGGTGTATCAGTGTGTATGTTGCAGAAGGCATGTGTCTCTTCAAAAGGCAGCATAATGCTTATTAAAAGCAAGGTTTTGTTGAGGACTAGAGAAGTAGGTGTTCTAGTCCCTCAGGGAGGGAAGGGTGAAATGTGCCTTTGATACTTGGACAGTGTATCTCAGGAGCACTGCATTTAATGGTTTTTATTTATTTTACTTCTTGAGCAATTAGGGGTTTCAGAGGTAAGCTGGAAGCAAACTCTTACTTTGTTTAATACAGCACAATGTACAAATTGATAGTTTTTCTTTGTGTAATGGACAACCAACTTTACTTAGGATTCAATTTTAAGCTGATTCTACAGCTTTTTCATATTTGTGTTGAGAATGTTTATTTTCTTGATGGGTTGGTGACAACTGCAGAACGAAATAATCATGTGGTCTTGAGCTAGGATATAAAGTAGAGTTTGGTTTTACATCATTCCAGCCTTAAAGCCTTTTTTTTTATTATTTTCCCAGATTTTACTGTGTTGTTCGGGCAATGGCCATTATGACTCTGTATATACAAAACAATTCCAGGAAAATGCTGCTATTTGCCAGGGTAAACTTGAAATCATTTTTCTATGGAAGACAATTATATGTTTTCATATGTTTATAGGCAGTGTTTGCTTTTATTTTCAGGGGTTGGGAGGAGAGATATGGAAGCTCATTTATTGTATATTTTCTATTTATATTGCATATTTATTGTATATACATACACTCGTTATTCTATCAGTTAAGTGGGGTTTTGGACCAAATGACTTCCAGAGGTCCCTTTTTCCCACATGAATTAGTTTATGATCCTCTCCTTAATTGAATTTATAAAACTAGTGCCTTATAACAGTAGATAATATCTGAAGATACGCTTATCTTGAAAATTGCAACACTTCTTATGGATCTGGTATTACCTTAATTTGGTTTGAGCTTTGTGTTGATTTGTTCAGCTGTATTATATGAGATCCTGTACAAAGACGTGTTTGACATGGATGAGGAAGAGTTAAGATCTGCAGTTGAGGTGTTTCGAAGTGGATCCAAGAAGAACAGAAACAGTGGCTCTGTAGGAAATGAGGATGCAAACTTTGATTGTCTTCATGAAAAAATATCCAGAAATCCATCAGAAAAGAGGTAGTATTTTGGGAAGGGGAGGGGATGTGGTAAAAGGGAAGGAAAAAACAAACCAAACAAAAACCTTGCAATGGGCATCTTTTCCAAGTTTCTTTGGATGTCCATGGGGTATTAGCTTTTTCCTGTCTCATGACACGGACACAAAGCTGAAGTATACTGTGGAAGAGAGTGTACTTTCCTTAGAGCTGGGAAGCCTCATGTAATTGAACATCCTCTGTTGCTGGCTATGTTATTGTTGTATGTTACTGTGTAAAATGACAGCTTATTTGTAAATAAAATCGTTCCTTATGTCACCAAACTATTTTTTTAAGTGAGATACTGTTACTGCTATTCTAAGCCTCTATAGCTCTGCAGAGGCAATAGTGTATTGAGAAAATGCTCTGCTTTATTTTCTTGTTTGTCCTTTTTTAATGGAGTTGTACCCCAAACAGACAATTAAATGGTGGTGTTATTCAAGTCTGTTAGATCACTGGGGATGAGGGGAACAGATGGAATATCCCTATAGAAACCCTCATATCCTGTGGTGTTCAGCTCACTAGGAAGGCTTGAGGGATGCCTTCTGACCATTACTGAGTGCTTGCAGGTGACACTGGTGTGATAGGACTTAGCACAGGGTGTCATCTTGTACTTGACAATGTGGGAGTTTAATCAGTCAGTGGGGTCATCTTCCTCCTTTCCTAATGCAAGCAGTAGCCCTTATTAGGGGTGGGTGGTGGAACAAGTAAAGGTTGTGTTCTTGAAACAAGGAAAAAGGTAATCCTGTACTGCACTGTAGTAATGATGAGTGTTTAAGGCAAAATCTACCACTTGATGGCACCGTGGTGCTTTTTCAGATTGTGTGAACAGTTGTCTGATTTTAATCCTGGCTAGAAATTACTCATTTTATCTTTTGTAATCTTATTTTCAATTACTTAGAGTGGACGACTGGGAAGGCAATGATGCTGTCAATCCACAGGAAGATAAGTTCAAACAAGGCATTGAAGAAGAAAAGGTTTGTCAGTTAGGGAGCAATTCCTTATGGTGGTTTATTTTTTTTGTTGTTGTATGATGTTACACTTCCACTATTTAAAAATTACTTTTTGGAAAGTGGGTGGCTTGTTTCTTCCATCTGCTTGTCTTTTGGTTTTGCCCTTGAGTTTCTATTAAATTGGATAAGCCTTTTCCTTTCTGAGATTCTCTTGTTCTTCTCTAGTTTATCCCCTCCTCTCCTGCCAGAGGTGGAGCTTAGCAGGTGTTTCATGATCTACTGTTTGTTTTTACCAGAAACTGTTTAAATTGGTTCACTTTTGTTTTGAGTGCAGTATAAATCACTTTGGAACAGTTTTAGAAACTCTATGGAAACATGTTTTCAGAGAAAATAACTGAAATTCCCAACAGCTTTTGAAGGCATGGCTTCCTTGCTTTGGTTAGCTTCCTTTGATTCTTTTTGAGTAAAAAACATGACAAATGTTACTCTTGAGCCCGTTTTTCACCTTTCCAAAGTCTGATTGCTCAGCTTCTGAACACCTAAATGTCTTTTCGTATTCATGGGATTTAGTTTTTAGGCAGATACAGTGGAAGTGAAAATTTTGGAAAATGGTGTGTGTGCATCTTAAAATGGTTCACAGATGCTGGCAGGATAGAGACTATTCTGAAGGCATTAAATGCACTTCTTAATGCTCCATTAACTCTGGTTTTAGCCTCCAGAAAATCCATCAAAGATGCCTGTTCCTTATAAAGTGCTAAAGGCACTGGACCCTGAGATCTATCGAAATGTGGAGTTTGATGTTTGGCTGGACAGCAGAAAAGGTATCGTTAAAAGCAGATAAACAAACAGCTTTTTCTGTACTAGGCTCAGTGTTAAAGTCATGAATCTGAGGCCTGTGTCACCTGTTTCTTCATAGCTGAAATGTGAAGGATACTGGTTAACCCAGCAGATACTTGTAGGCAGTACATCTTGTTAGTAGCTCGTTTCTTGGCTTTATTTCAAAATACAAAATAAGCTGTTTCTGATGCCATATAATGGTGATATGGTTGCTAAAAATCTGACTTCTGCTGCTTATTTGCTATAGTATAGGAAATACAAGGACTCAAAGCAGAGTACAGAACTCTGTTACCATTCTGTTGTATTGGAAATCATTCAAACCTGAGAGTTTTTGTTGCAGCACGTATGCAAGGACTTCTGCTTTTTAAAGCACGATTTTGGCTTCAGAGTTGTATAATAATGAAGATCTCAAATTTTGCATTGAGATCTGTCAAATGAGATGAGTTTTCTCTTGCTTCCCAGCTCTCCTGGGCTTGAATATTCTGGAGAGTTTTCATGATCTTTGTGGCTTGGGATGGGTTAGTGCTTTTTGGCATACACTGTGGCTGATCTGTAAAGCAAGAAGTTACCAAGAATGATAAGTTGTGAAGTGGTGCTTGATGTCTGACCCAAACTGCTTTGCACACTGAAGAACTCCAGCATTTTACAATTGCATAAGCAATAATGAGGGTCATTAAAACTCTTGGAACAGAGTATAGTAACTAATTATCTGTATAGAGTACTGATGTGCACAGAATCCAGGCAAGCAATGGAGAGAAAAAAAGCAAGGAGACTTTAGGCAATGTTAGTTTTCCAGGGAAGCATCTCATTTTTGCCAAGAGTGACCAGTACTTGGGCAAGACAAGACACGTCTGACATTCTTAATACCAGGATTGATATGAAATGCCGGATTATCTCGGTATCCTCGGAGAAAACATTGTAGTAGTGCTACTTACTGCATTGTCAGGATATTGGTGATATCCTGTGACTTAGCCTGGTTGTGGCCTGTTGTAAGAACTACAGTTACTTCACCATTATTGTGGGGAATGTTCAGATATACATAGGAAATATTTAACTCAGTTGGCCTATAATTTGTAGTTGGATGCTGTCATGAAGTCCTTGTAGGATACATGAAGAAAGAACAGTAGTTTAAAAGCTTTTTCCTTTTTATTTATTTATTCATTTATTTTTAGAGCTTCAAAAAACTGACTACATGGTGTTTGCTGGGAGACAGTACTATTTAGGAGACAAGTGTCAGGTTAGTACTCAAAGGAGACTCAGTTACAATAAACTATTAAAATTACTTTAGAGTATGGTAAGCTGTAAAATAATTTGACTTCATAGCATTTTTCAAGGCTTTTCTCATTCTCTTCCTTGTAGCTATTAATGTGACTTTCTTTTTAATCTGCCTTTAAACACTGTGTAGTGTGAAGGAAAAACTGCTTGGAAATTAATTGCAGACCAGTGGTACACATTCTGTGAGTGTGGAAGTTCCAGACTGAGAGCTGAAAATGCACAGGGTGTGCCTTTGAGGTAGTTGTCTATAAGATTTTCTGCTGAGGGTCAGCAGCAAGTCTGGACAGTCTTCTGCTTCTCAACAACAATGTAGCAAATATTTTATAAAATAGAAAGGGAAGAACTAAAACAGGAGGAGTAGTGTGATCTGGCCAGGAGATGCTAAAAGGAAGGTCAGCTTTCTTTGTATTCCAATGTTGTATGTCATAAGGGCTTATTTTTATCACTGTTTGAGGCAGTGCTGATGATTCAGTTTTGGCTTGTTTCTAGCTGAGCAGAGCTTTCCGTTCCAATATCCTGTTATCTTCTGTCCTCCTCAAGTTCTTAAGGACCAAGGAAGACCTCTATATTTATCTGTTTGATACAGTGTATAAATGTAAGTTAGAAAGCTGATATCTTCTTACCTCTCAGTCACTCACAAGACTGATTTCCACCCCCCTTCCTCACTGAGGCTAGTACAGTGCTCTTTATTTTGCCTGCTAATTTGAAGAAGTATTAGACTCCTGGGCCAACTTGGTAACATAGGATCAGCTAGGAGCAGCCTTTGCTGTTAGTGGTTTGTAGAGACAGTATTCTGAATCCCCTGATACAGTTTGGCTTTTTTAGAGTTTCCCTTGTTCTCTCTCCAGGTACGTCTGGAGCCTGGAGGTAAGTATTACAATGCTCATATCCAGGAAGTTGGACAAGATGGCAACACGTTGACTGTATTCGTTGAGGAGCTGGCAGAAAAGTAAGCAGTGTAGTGATGACTTCATTTTTGAACTCTTCCTGGTTGAGTCTGTATATTCACAGATGCTTAAAATTGGATTGTTGAGATACTTTGAAAAGAAAGGGAAGCTAAGCTTCTAAATATAAAGCGAAGCTCTGCTTCCTTGCCCTTCAAATATAATGTTGCAGGAAACTTTCTTGCATTTCTAATGACCAAAATCATTATTGTAATACTTTCTGTGAAATCTTGCTGCTCTTCCTTCTCTGGAATGTGAAAGTGATCTTTGGGCTTTATTCATGGATAGCAAATTACCCTCTGCTTTTGATTTCTCTGGAGTTCTTACGTTATACCCAAGCAACTAAATAATTGGCACTTGTGGTGAGTCTAATCACTTTAACCACTTTGCTGTTCAAAGCATTCACCCTTCTCCAAACCTGGAATTCAGCTTGATGACATATTGCAAAAATGCCTTTTTTAATAAACAAATAATAGTAATGTGTGCTTGGTGTCAGAGAAACAGATTTTATTATTATTATTATTATTATTATT
>NW_010313920.1:0-984 GCF_000700745.2 Antrostomus carolinensis
CACACTTGTGCTCCAGACCCTTCCCCAGATTTAACTGGAGGCCCAGACTGGCTGGCTGCAGGGTGGGTGACTCTGCAGCAGCAGTTGGTGTAGGAATTGGTTGCAGCTCTCTGGGGGTGGCTGACATACGCGCACGCTTTGTGGTCTGAGACGTGTGGGGGTGTCTGGCCCTGTGACCACCAGGAAAGCTGTGGGAAAGCCCAGCGGTTTATGGGCTGGGAAAGGTGGTGACGTGACACCTGGAGCGGGGGCTTGAGTCACAGAAAGCACTAACCCTGTGGAGGTGGCTGTGGAGTGAAATAGGTGGTTCTGGGAGGATCGGCAGTGGACAGTGTGTAAGGGGAGAGCTCAGGAGACGTTCATTTCAACCGCGGCTTAAATTGAATGAGCAGTGAAATAGAAAATAGGCTGGTGAGTTCTGGAGGCCCTTCTAGTCTCCTGCTCTGCAGAACAACACGTGTGCGCCATAAAACAGCCCAATACAGAGTCACTCTGGTTCAGTGAGTGTGCGTTCACACGAGCGACTAATTCAGTTCACATCTTTGCTCCCACGCTGATTCAGTGCTGTGTTTAATTGTGGTTGGGATGTGCAGTGACGCACTCCCTGGCTGTCGAATGCTCCTGGTTTTGCTGTGGGTAAAGTGCAGCCAGAGCAGCACGACTCGTCCAGATCACGGTGCTGTGGAGCACCGACCTGGGGATCTGCTCCCTTGAGACCAGCACAGGCTGCTGATGGGGCTGTGTTGGGTTTGGGACACCTTGTGAGAAGCTTCACGAAGCTCTCCTGGCTCCATGGTGTATCCCCCAGCTCTGGCTGAGCCTGTGAGCACTAGAGAAACGCCTCTGTGAATCCATATTGGTGAGGGGAAGGACTGTCCTGAAAAGAAGAAGGTGGAGAGAACCTTGAGGAGAGGCCATTGACCTAACAAGAGACCTTCGGCCTGAACAAAGAGGAGAACATCGCTGCCAGGAGGAAGGAGGAGG
>NW_010313921.1:0-2177 GCF_000700745.2 Antrostomus carolinensis
TATTTTTTTTCCCTTTATCCCCCTTATTCCTGAGTTGCATGTTTACCTCTCCAGTGGACTGTGAAGAGATACCTTTCTGCTGATGTAGGTGTACCAGAATATTCCAAATAAAATTACAGGTGATGAGTGATTAATATATTACTTGATATCAGTTCCTTGCAATTAACTCTGGTTTTGAATGGACAAAGTGGTGGACTCGTGAGTTTTTGACCCTAAAAACCCCAGTTTGCATTTCTGGGCAGGACACTGGGTATGTTGAGTAGAAACAAACTAGAGCCCATGTTGTCAGTCAGCTCTTGCACTAATGGGAGTCTTAATGGCAAAGGATTTTCTAGAAAAAAAGCTTTTCCTGTTTACAGATTTCTTAACCAGTTGTGGATGGGTTTGTAATACAGGTGTGTTAAAAATAGAGGTATAATAATTCTAATTTTTATTTTGAGGGCTGATTACTGTTGGCAGGCAGCCCTGCAAGGCTTTCCCAGAACTCGAGAATGTGTATTGAAATGGAATTCACCTTTCTGCTATCTGAAATCTTGCATTTTGTTATCTTTTGGAAAGGAAATGCTTTCTTAGTCTCAAGCTTCCCATGAATAACGAAACAAGTCGTCTGGGTTACAGGTGACTCACCAGCTGCAGAAAGTGTTTGACCTGGAGCAGACACCTCTTTGTGATGAGCAGTTGAGTGGGGTCCAGCACAGCAGAAATGGCTTGAAAAGGGTAAAGTGGAAAAAAAGAGAGGAAGGAATGAAGAGTAGGATGAGAAAGAAGGAACTGGTGTGCAATTAATGAGGGTTTTGTGTTGTTCCATTTAGCTGTGCTTTGTGCTTCCGAGTTCTTTGCTTAGAGTTGCTGCATATGTGATGGATTAATATTAGAGTATTTAAATTAGAGTTTAATCACCTAATATCGTTCTACCTAATACAGACTTGGTCCTAAGAACATCCTATTAGATATTTTTTGCTATAAGGAGGTTTTTGATGTTAAGACATAACAATTCTGTGTTCCTTGGCAGCTGTGGAAGATCCGAGGGCTTTTCCTATGTCTTGGGCATTATCCCCTGGGGTAAAAGAATAGAAAATGAATTTCTATCCCAACTCAAGTTCTGGTTTACAACCTAAACTTCTCCTGTTCATAAAAGACATGTATAGACACCTTATAATAAAAAATACCAGGATCAGAGAAGACTGTAAGAGGTGCTCCTGCCGCAACTATGCGATTCCCTGAGTCTGCTGATTCAGTTCTACATTGCACTTGACGTGTACAGGTTACGAGTGTTACTAATTATTTTAAAGAAATGACCATGAGTAATTGCCAGTTGAAAAAGCAAGTGTTGAAAGCCTCTCTTAGTAGGAAATGGAAGTTGTTCAGATGGTATTAATTTCTTTTTTTCCACTAAGGATATTACGAATGCACTTGTTGCTAAAAAATCTGTCTTCTGCAGCGTATTACTCAAAGGAAATAAATAAGAAAAAAAGAGTATAAAGTGTGTGGCAACAGCCTGATGTGAAGACATAACCACAATTTTTATTCTCTGTATTAAACTCCTCCCATTGTTGCAAAAGAAAGACTTTGCAGCCTTTTGTTTATTTGCTTTGTTTGCGAGTGATTATGTAAAAGAAAAAAAAACAACACCCAAGACAATCCCCCTGCAAAATACACCCTAAATCTGGTGGTTGTTTAATGATCTTTAAACCAGTTTTTAAAAGACATTTTTTAATAAAAATATGCATTAAGACCTAAAGTTTTCAAAACTGAAACTTTTAGCTGCTAGTCCAAAAAAAACTGTTAGAAAATTCATACGCCATAAACCAGGTCTGTGTGGGGAATGATTTGATGGGGTGGGGGAGAAAGATGATCAAAATCATGAGGTATTGGAGGGTGAGGGGAGGGGGTGTGTGTTTTAATTAAGGAATTCTATTTTTTCCCCAATAACCACCCAAAATGATGTCTCTCCGTTAGCAGGACGAGCCGGGGCCGCAGCAGAGGGCAGTGGCAGCACACGTGAGTTTCGTGGTGTTCCAGCTCTAAAACTGCTGCTGGAATTGCTGCTGGGACTTCAGGGAGCTCCCGGGCTGTCAACAGGATTTATCTTCATAAATGTGCTGTAAATCTCTCTTGTTTGGAATAGGAATGAAGAGCATGCGTTCGACCAGCTCTGAAGAGAAGGACTTGGGAGT
>NW_010313922.1:0-3444 GCF_000700745.2 Antrostomus carolinensis
CAACCCCCACCATGCTGTGATTCTGTGATTCATCCTTCAAGAGATGAAACAGAACCTTTATGAAAAGACCTTTTTCAGCTTCAGGTTGCTGCTATGCAAAAGCCAGGAAGAATGAAACCCAATTATATCTGTATGAAGATTTTAACAACAACAATCCACACCACACTTATCTTAGCTCCATCTGAAGATGCTTGATACATCCCTCCCCTGCCTTAAGCTTTTCCCTTGCCACTGCAGCAGGTCTCTATTGCACCAAGCATAATTTTGCAAAGAGGGTGTTTTTTATTAAGCATTTCTATAGCAGGGATCTTAATGTCACAGCTATATTTTACTAGTCGCTTCAATGACTATAAAAAGCAAGTTCAACACAATAAAACTGCTATCACACTACTGCAGAAATAGTCTGCAAAAAAAACCAGCTCCTGCAAGACACTATTCACCACAATATAGAGCTGAAGACTCAGAACAAAAAGCCAAAAAGAAGGAGAAAATGAGGTGATGGGAAGAAGCTTTAGTTTCCTACTGTTCTTCCTCCTCAGTATTTCGACAAGGGAAAACAAAATCAAAATTCCTCTGTTGCTTTCTCAGGAAAGCTCAAGGAGTAGGGAAGAGAGGAGAAGGCATTTTAGGTTTTTTATACATCAAACCTTACTCAATTTATTTTTACTTGCCATCACCTTATTTGTCTCAGAACTTCAAGTTGTCTCCAACAGGGAGAACTACAGAGAAAAAACAGAGTCAAATAATCCCCAAGGAACTTGTTTTGCTTTCTTAGAAACAGTAGTCAGAGAGAAGAATTACCTACTAAGAGCTGCAGTTTGATCCACCAAACACTTTCTCTTTCCCACAACAGCGAGGCTATTGTAGAAATTGGAAATACGGGATAATTTTTTTTCCTGAATTTGTATCTTGTAACAGAATTAATGTAAAGATGTAACCATGGAAGCCAAACGGTGCTGAATGCATTAAAAGATAAGAGCGGTGGTATTTTGCAAAAAAAACAGGGAAAAATTGTTTTTCTCCAAACCAGTAAGAAATCACATGCCTCGTGTGCCGCTTTCAGAAGAGCAGCAGAGTTGGCTCAGCAGTGAGATTGAACAAAGAGTCACTGTCCAGGCTGCAGAGAGTCCACCTCCCACCATCAACCCCTTCCACCAGCAATGGGGTTTCCTTGCAGCGCTCTGAGACAGAGCTCGTATCCATACAAATTCCATCTTACCCACCTAAAAGGAATCCTCTGAACCCATAATAATTTTTATGTTCATTCTGGAAGAAATAAGGAGAAGGAAATGTAACTGATATGGTATTACTGTTCTTTAAAGACCCAGCATCACATTTTACTCTCTCCATACATAAACGTATAAACTTCTAGGAGGTGGGGAAAACTAGAGCAGAGGAACACTGAAAAGATCTGCTTATGGATGTTGAACTCCACATCTTTTTGCTCAATAGGAACCTAAATTTATAATCACAACACTTAACTTCAGCATGAATTAATCCGATTGCTCTAAAAATCTTTCTAGTCTAATTAAAGTTGATCTAGCCTGATAATCTATCACAAACAAATGTGGGAAATTCCCAGAAAAGGAAAGGGAGACTATTTGTGCTATTTTCCTGTAGGAATCCGTTAATCCTCTTGATTCAGAGCCTTCAGCATTCTGGAGAAACACAGTTTAAACTTTAAAATGTTTCTTGGTCTATTAGTGTCCCAAGAGCAAGACTGCATCGCTGCCTGAAAAAGTAACAACAGAAGCGCCTGCAATGGGCAGATGCAGTAAGTAGGGAAATATGATGGTAGAGCCCAAAGCTCCACTAATATTCACCAATATTTTACTTTTTACTAAGTTTACTCAGTCATTTCTCAACACTGTCACTATCCTCCCCACTGGATCAACAGTTAAGTTAGCATTCAGTTATTCTATTACCCCTGTGTCAACCTATTTACCACACTCCTCATGTACATGTTCTGGAAGCATCAAGACACTATTGTCATAGAATCATCGAATGTTGTGAGCTGGAAGGGACCCACCAGGATCATCCAGTCCAACTCCTGTGCCTGCACAGGACAAGCCCAACATTCACACCATGTCCCTCAGGGCCTTGGCCAAATGCTGCTGGAATCTTGTCAGGCTTGGTGCCATCAGCACCTCCCTGGGGAGCCTGTTCCAGTGCTCCACCACCCTCTGCATCAAGAACCTTTTCCTCATGGCCAACCTCACCCTCCCCTGCCACGTCTTCCTGCCATTCCCTCTGCTCCTGGCATTCGCTGGTGGCCAGAGAGAAGAGATCAGCGCCTGCCCCTCCTCTGCCCCTTGGGAGGAAGTTCTAGACCCCCATGAGATCTCCTCTCAGTCTCCTCTTCTCCAGGCTCAACAAGCCAAGTGACTCCAGCCTCTCCTCATACCTTTCCCCTCTAAACCCTTCCCCAATGTTGTGTCCCTCCTCTGGACACTCTCCAGCAGCTTTAGATCCTTTTTCTCCTGTGGTGCCCAAACTGCCCCCAGTGCTGGAGGTGAGGCCGCCCCAGTGCAGAGCAGAGCGGGACCATCCCCTCCCTCGCCCAGCTCGCAGTGCAGGGCTGGATGCCCCCAGGACACAGGTGTCCCTATTATACAAACATATTATACAAACATAGCACATTAACTCCAAATATTAGAGTTCATATCATGATGCAAGAACAGCTCCCGGATCAGCACGCTGTGTTATAGACGGTACCACACCTGGACTGTAAAAGCTTACACAGTTATCCCAATATTTTAGATTTTCAAGCCATAACAGAATTATAACTTCTTCCAGTGTTCAGCCAAGAACATGTTCACCTTCATGCTCTCTAACTGCAAAAACCAGAAGCTGTTGCATTAGGTTCAAACTGCACTTTCTGTATTTAAGGCACAAATCTGAACCAGTTAAATCACACTGGTTATCAGGGTTCAGTAAATAAACAGAAGCCTCTTTTGCAGCAAAACTTCTTATTGATAAAAATCTGTTAATAAATCATTTCAAGAATACATTCGACTAGAAAGTCAGACACAAGCTGAGCCCACACAAAACTTCTAAAAATGTAAACAGTACCTCAACTGAGTAATTCCCTCAAGTCTTTATTAAAATGTGCTTATCTGGCTATATCCAGTCCACTGCTTTATGTTTTAGGAATAAGAATTCCCACTCCACAGAGCTCAAAGCGAGCTCTTTAAGCACTCCTCAAAGACTCCTTTGCTTCTCAAAAAAGTTTTGGGGTTTTTTTCCCCCAAATAAAACCTTGCTAATAGGACACTCTTCCCATTATGTGGGTAGCATACACTTACTAAATGAGTAACTCCCCATCAATGTTGTAGGCACAATTATACGAATAATTACACTGATTTAACAAAGGATTTCTTGTAATCACTTTAAGACTTGCACATGCACTATCTGAATCACAGAAGAAGAATCACAGAAGAAGAA
>NW_010313923.1:0-1981 GCF_000700745.2 Antrostomus carolinensis
GGGGAGGGGGAGAGGCAGATAGGAGGAAGGAACATATATTAAGATTATATGAGCACCAAAGCAAGCACCTCTAAATTTTCTCAAACTTTCTCAAAAGAGCCATTTGAAAGTTATACTTGTGACTCATCTATTTTAAACTATTCACAGTTAAATTCAGTGATTATATGAAAACCTCACTGTAACACAGAACATGAATTTAATAAAATGCACACAAAAATGTTCTCTGATGTTTCAAAAATAAGAGAATACTTCAGTTCTCAATAACTTAACAGTTACTGTCATTTCTCATTAACTGTTTTCAAAATCCTATTGAAACAAGCTGATACAGATAAATTAAGAGCAGTAATCAAGCGAGAAATGATAGACCAGCTGGGTAGGCATCAAGTTGGCAAAACGTGAATACAGTTCAATAGCTGAAACAGATGCTGGAGTTGTTGAGAAATCCTGCAGGAGATATTGATGTATTTTCTTTATATAATACCGAACAACTGAATAAATGTCAAGAGCTAAAAACTGATGGGAAATAAAACCTGTCAGAAAGACTGACTATAAAGCACAGACCTGCAATAATATCTTTTCATTATACCAAGTAGATGAACCTTCATTTCCTCAGGATTCCTGAATATGCCAATACATCAGTCAGAGCTTGCTAGTGAATCAGAGGGAGCCTTTCCCAGTCTTGTTTCACGTTTGTTTGTTTCTATCTACCTGACGCTTCACAGACTTAGAAAATACTTTATTCTTCAGTCTCATCCTAACACAACACTCTCTTTCAAGCAAGCAATTCCCTGAGCTTAAAGGCAAGTGGGCAAGAAAGGGTAACAAGCATAAATGAAACTGCAAAATCCATTTTGCATGAGGAATGTTGTTTTCAGAGTTTAAGACCTCAGCAACAAATCCTCTACCATCAGCGGCAGCTCGTTCCAGCATATGCTTTGTCATGGTCAGTTTCTAATTACATTCATAATGATGCAATAGCTTTGATAATCCTACCTTCCATGCCAGCTGCTTTTCTTGTCACTCCATCATGCCAATAAGTTGGCTGCCGTAACAAATCAAGATAGTGCAAAACAGCATCTTTCCCCTGCATCTGTCATCTTCCTGAAAGCATTCTATTAC
The DNA here is from genome assembly GCF_000700745.2 of Antrostomus carolinensis. NCBI lineage: Eukaryota > Metazoa > Chordata > Aves > Caprimulgiformes > Caprimulgidae > Antrostomus > Antrostomus carolinensis. Next base: position 1,120 of record NW_010313923.1, read on the forward strand.
TGCCGACTGCTGGGAACCAGAAAGTCTATTTGAATTCCAGCAGCTCCCCTTTCGCATGATTCAAGTTAGGTTAGGTGGGCATGCCTAACATGATTCTCTCCGTCATTTATTATGCAGCTGCTACACCGTCGGTGTGGTAACCACTCTGACTTTATCTGATACGTCAGTCTTGCAAACCTCTACCTCCGTGCAAATATACACGAGCCACAGAAGCATCTTGCATTTAATGAGCATTCTCCCTGCCCAAAGAGAGTGCATCTGCAAATCTGTTTCAAATCCTGCTGCTCACATTGTCCTCTAAGGCTGATGCAAATGTTTAAAGATTTCTTTTTTATTCTTGCGTTTCATCTGTTCCGAAAGCACAGTTCTTCATGCATGCTTGAATCATTCACACTTCAGCTAAATGTTTGCTGATTTGTGTCCAACCAAACAGCACCTTCCCGTTGAAACTCTCTGCTCAAAAGCTACTTCTGAATAACAGTGCTGTGCATTCAGGCTCTCAACTCTGTTTCATTTTAAACATGGCTTTTATAGCTACACCTCAACAAATACATTTAGCTCTTTTGATGCAATGAACGGCTATCTAATGAGGAAATGGTACATTTTAAAGCGATTTATCTAGGTCTACCTGCAGGTGACTTTTGTTTTTTGTGCTTTATACATTTTAGCAGTAAGTGGATAGCTCTGTCAGAGCATCTTGATATTCTTAAAGTGGTAAGAACACCACCATAAGCCGTTTTTTGCCTGCCTGTGGAGGACACTCAAACGACAGAGTTTGCTTAACTGCTTCCGAGTGTCATGAATTTAAGAGATAGGACTGTTTTGTTGTCTTTCTATTTATGTTTTCTGTTCGGGGCGGGGG
>NW_010313924.1:0-3922 GCF_000700745.2 Antrostomus carolinensis
TCTCTGGCTTCTTCCCACCAGCCAGTTAACCTCTCCCCTTCACCCACGGCCAGCCACCCTCCTCAGCACTCTTCCCAGACTCGTCTAATCCCTTGGCATTCCCCAAGCTCTTGAGCAACCATGTGCCTTTGAGAAGGAAAGAGAAAACTTTTATTTAACTTGGGAGCCTGCTATTATTTTGATAAAGGAGCCTAATCTTGCTGTGAAGCCACATGTAGGGCCAAGGACTGCACCCGCTGGTGGGTATCTTACGGGAAGGGGAAGAGTACTCACACCCCTTCCTTTACGCAATGTTTTGTCCAGGCCTTTGCTTATCTCATAGTCTCGGGGGTGCTGGGAAAATAAGAACATTTTATTAGTAACATCTATGTCACAGCTGTGCTTAGAGGTCCTACCCTATGCTGGGGCTACACACATCCACTTACGCTAATGGTAAGAGTTCAAAAGGCAGAACAAAAGCAAAACAGGACACCAGACCCACCTTCCCAGCAGCTCTAGAAAGGACACACCGCTTCTTCTCCAGTGCCTCCCTTCATTATTAGCCTTCTTGATCACATTAAATAAGAACAACATCCCTAATATAAATACAGTGGGCATCTATTCTAAACTAAATTCATTCCAACCGAGGGTTCCCATTTGTACCTTGATTTGTCCTGCAAGTCAGCCTACTAAAAATCAGAAGTGTTCAAGTCATGGCAATACAAGAGGATTTTCTAGTCATAGCCTAAATTTTGGCTTGTAAAGCAGGCAGTAAAAACACTGCTTTGGGTGGGGTTTTTTTTCTGGATTTTTTTTTGGTTGGTTGGTTGGTTGGTTGTGGGGTTTTGTTGTTGTTGTTGTTGTTTTTGTTGTTGTTTTTTTTTCCCCAGAATTAGACAAAGGAAACAAAACATTTCAAATTGACTGTGCAGTTGCTATCTTAGCTACTACAACTTCTCCACTCCTTTCTGCTGAGTGAAGAGTGCTTTCTGAAATTAAGTAACAAATTAATAGTGGGCTGTAGAGAAGACAGAGACAGCCTTCTCAGAGATGTATAGGATCAGATGTACAGGATCAGATGTTACAGGATCAGAGGTAACAGTCAGAAGCTACAGAGGGAAATTTCCACCCACACATGGGAAAAACAGGGAAACAGATGTCTCGGTGAGAGGGCTACATGCTGGAACTGGGGCCCAGGCAGGATGCAGCCTCTCCAACCCTGGAGATTTGCAACACTTCACTGAACAAGGTCCTGAGCAATCTTGAGACCCCAATGTACCTTTCAAGTTGGTTCTGGTTTGAACAGGAAGTTGGATTACATGTCCTCTAAATTTTCTTCTCGTTTCCCATTGCTGCTGCTGCGCTCCCATGTGGTACTTCAGCTGTGGCCCACTGGAGTGCACATGGGGCAGGGGAACCCTAAATACACAGTGCCATGGAGCAAAAATGCTTAAATGCCTGAGAATCCCTGGGGCCTGACTCTGTACCAGTGTGTGCTGGCCCTTGCATGTGCAAGGAGGACAGTTCTGCTCCAATGTCCCTTTCCAGGATACAATCAGCAAGATCATTTTTAGGAACCAACAGGGACCAAAGCACCTTCAGAATGCCTTGGAGACCATCCAAGAAAAACGTGGACCTATTGGAGCAGGTCCAGAGGAGGGCCACAAAATTGATCAGAGGGATGGAACACCTCTCCTATGAGGAAAGGCTGAGAGAGTTGGAGTTGTTCAGCCTGGAGAAGGGAAGGCTCCAAGGAGACCTTATTATGGCCTTTCAGTACTTAAAGGGGGCCTATGAGAAAGATGGGGACAGATTTTTTTTATCAGGGCCTGCAGCGATAGAACAAGGGGAAATGGTTTTAAACTAAAAGAGGGTAGATTTAGACTAGATATAAGGAGGGAATTTTTTACAATGAAGGTGGTGAGGCACTGGCACAGGTTGCCCAGAGAGGTGGTTGATGCCCCATTCCAGGAAACATTCAAGGTCAGGCTGGATGGGGCTCTGAACAACCTGATCTAGTTGAAGATGTCCCTGCTCACTGGGCTGGACTAGATGACCTTTAAAGGTCCTTTCCAACCCAAATCATTCTATGATTCTATGATTTCAGGGCAGGGGTGGAGGGAAGCTGCCTTCATTCTGGCCTGGGAGAAGTGGTCCAGAAGAAACAAAATGAGGCTCTTACAACTGATGGTACAGGTTGCTGAGCAAGGGAGATCAAGGTAAGGGTATCACCTGAAGTGTTATTTCAGCCTCTCCAGTAACAAAGAGAAACAGCTTGTCAGCGCTGACCAGGCACATTTAAATCACCTACACCTCAGTGAAGCCAAAGCACAGAAAACATCCAACAGGCTGAAAAACACAATTAAAGATATTTATGTGTGCTCACATATGGCTCAGGGAAGCCTGCTCATGCTGATGTTCAAACTCAGAGCAAGGCCATTTCCACTCACTCATCATGCTACTGTCTGCATCAAAATAATCCAAAGGGTTTTTCAGCCAAGCAATTTGTCCGGTGGTACCTGCCTGGGAGCTATAGTTGTATTTTCCAAATGCCTTGCAGAAGCTTTGGTTCTCCTTCGGGAACCTGGGGTAAGGGGGTACAAGGCGGGGGTTGCCTTGGGTGGCAGCCCGGGCACACCTGCCCTGCGGTGCTCTGCCAGGTTACATTGGCCACTGTCCCCAGTCCCGCCCAGCTTTCCCGGGAACCGGCTCGGAAAAGCGGGTTTGTCCCGGATTTTCCAGAAGATGGAGCCCAAGAGTCTCCCATGTGAAATAGTAGGAGGCTTGTGTGCGCCTAGGGAATACGGGAGGGTAGGCATTGCTCCTGGCGAGCTACCTGAATCGTAATTTTGCAGCAAAAGGCTTAAAATATGTTTTAGGAAAAAAAAAGGAAGCACTTCCCACCCGCCCATAACATGTCTAGTAATTATGCAGAAACAGTGGATTTTACTTTTAAGTAAAACAGAGAGATGAATCAAGTATAAGTGAAAAAGAGTAGAGTTTGTTTGAGAGAGAAACAGAAGGTGCAAAACAAGAAGATACCAACTGCCGAAGTAGGAACTAGAACATTAAACGACATTTCCTTTAGCTGGAGTATTTTTGTGCCCTATATTACTCCTTCTCCTCCTCCCGCCCTTATTTTTCCCACTGGTCAGAAAACTGCCTTCCCTGGGAAAAATATAGGGAAACAAGGCGGAGATTCTTATTTTCTTGGGACTGAGCCCACCACCAAAAGTCTATTTCTAGAATGGCTCAAAACATCTTCCAGTTGCTGCAAAAGGAAAGACAAAGGAGGCAGACTGAACCAACTCTTAAGGAGAAAACCATGCATGTATGAGAGGTCAGTGGGAATTTGCAGAGATTAACAACTGATGCCATCTGCACTCTGAAAAACATCAAACCCATACCATGTATTTTGTGGGAAATCCATGCAGTAACACCAAAATCCCTGGGGGCCTTATTGGTCAAACCACAAGATAGCAATGAGAAAATGATTCAAATGAAAATTATTAGCAGCTTCCTCTCTTTAGCAGTCATGTTCAGGTCCACCATCAAGTCTTCTAGGATAGCTTTTGAAAGGAAAATATGAGGTAACTCTCTGTTAAGCTCTTTTGGCATTGATAACATCTTTCTCCCAGTCAGATTTTTATGTCACGCCCAGTTCCTTACTTAAACATACACATCCCAACCTAACTGAGATGTTGTTGATGTAAAGCAGCAAATATTTATTTTTAAGATACTGTCATGGGATCTGTATACTATGCATATTATTAAAGAGAAATTTCTTTAGCTGAACTTTTAAATAGAGTTAATAAAAGTTGGAGTGAATTCTGCTGCTAGAGAATATATGAAGGCCAGATGCTACAAAATTTGAAATCTCATAGTGTTCATTTTGCAGCTGTGAAAAATTTTATATATATAAAATTTTATATATGTATATATA
>NW_010313925.1:0-1940 GCF_000700745.2 Antrostomus carolinensis
CGAGGGCACAGTGCTGGCTCATGGTCATCCACACATCATCTCGTGTGATATTTTTCCTGGTAAAGCTCTCACTATGGGCTGAGCCAGGTTTTAAGAGGTGAGATGGAAGTTTTCCATCCTTTTTTGACTCAACTCCTGAAACTTAAATTTCATTTTAAAAATGAAAATTCAATTGATTAATGCCAGACAGGGACCACTATCCCCATCTCTCCTGGCTACTCGATTTTTTTGCTTGTAACCAAGCAGGAGTACAACCCTTTAGAAGAAACCAACTTGATCTAGCAGATAGAAACCAGGAAACTGCAAAAACCAGAGCTGAGACTCAGTGAGGAAGTGACTGAGAACTCAACACGTGATATCCCTGGATGATTGAATCCTCCTCAGCTCGACCTCCTTGAAATTCACTTCAATTAATTTGAAATAAGCACTTTTGTGTGATGATAAGAGTGTAAATGTGCCATGTGGGGTGGGCAACTGTTGGTGGGATGGGGTGAAATCCCACAATCTCTCTTGTTTAAACATCACAGTGGGGTGGTTGATTTCTGAGGGTGAGAAATCCCTTGAGATTTCCCTTCTTTCTGTTCATTTTTAATGGAAAAAAGGAAGATAAATGGATAAAAGCCACTGGGTGAGGGTTGGCTGGCAAATCCTGGTGGTTATTTTCTGCCTCGCTTGGGTAGGGCTCGTCTGGTAACTCTGCTGCTGTTTGTGTTCAGGGGTGTAGATGGGGGAAGATAACAATGAATAGTCACCTCCTGCCAAAGGAAAATGAGCTGGCTGAGAAGGCTGGCAGCAACCAGTTTGAATCCTCCCTCCTCCCAGTAATCCTGACATCTATGAAATCCAGGCTGCTCCCAAAAAAATCACCGCAGAGAACCCGGCGAGCAGGATCTGGATGGACACATCCTCCCCCAAATCATGTTGGTTTTGGGGGTTTTTGGGGGTTTTTTTAATGCTTGGCTGTAGCTTTTGCTCTTAACCAGCAGCCAAACTTGTTTTCTACAACCAGGATAAGAGCTGGAAAATCCTGCTGAGGAGCAGAACCCAGCAGGGAAAAAACCTCCTCCGCCAACACCCTGCGGTGACTAATTCCCGGGGAGTCACGGGGCTGTGGCCGTGGCCTCCACATCTGCCCAGCTCCCACAACACGTGTGTCTCCTTTTCCAGGCAAACTTCGTAGCCCTTTCCTTCAGAAGGAGCTGAACTCTGTGCCCAGTCCTATTTCTCCTGTCTCTCCAGCCCGAGATGCTCCCTCAGCCTCTTTCAACCCATCTTCTGCTTGGGGGTCACCACCAGCATCTCCGGTACCTACAACAGGTTTGTGATTTTTGTTTCTTCACTTAATTGAAGTTTTTTCTGCAAATAGATTCCTAAAATTGGGTGTTTTGAGACCAGGCACTGAGTTTGTGTCCTGTTTTGCTCCACCTTGGAGGAGTGTGAGCTGATCTTGAGGTCTGAAACCCAGAAACTCCAAGGCTTTGCCCATGGCCAGAGGAGATGGTGAGGGCTGAGCGTGGTGCTGAGGAGGAGGAGGGTTATTGCTGTCTGGTCCAAAGTTCCCTTCATCTCCTCCTCAGATGTAGCAGGAGGTTCAGTGGCTGAGGGGATGAGGACATCTCCCTGCTGAAAGGAGTTCAGAGCTGGGGACCAGTTTGGAGCTGGGGACCAGTTTGGCTGCTCTCCGGTGGTCCCCAGCCACAGTCACCACTAGATGCTGCTCTCAGCCAAGGTCTCAGCACTTCCCCATCCTGCCTGGACCTCACCAAAAGGAGCAGCTTGGACATGGTCCATCTGGAGCTCATTCCTCTCCCACTCAGAGATCCTGGATCTCTCCTGTGTCCTCTGTGTCATTCCCTGAACCCCTGCTCACCCCATGGCTGGGTTCCTGCACCCCAGACCCATCCCCTCGGTGGGGCAGGAGATGGGGGGGGGGGACATCC
>NW_010313926.1:0-14579 GCF_000700745.2 Antrostomus carolinensis
TCCAAACCATTCTATGATTCTATGAAATTGAGAAAGGATTGCAGCTAAGTCTGCTTCAAACAGAATTGTAACCAAGTCTGCAAACCCGTAAATGGAGCAAACCCCTCAAAAGGCATTCTTCATAATTTCTTCATAAGGCATTCTTCAAAATTCTTCATAAATGAAAACAGAAAAAAATGCATCTGGAAAAACCTTTTGATAATTTCCAGTAAGTAGGTGAAGTGAACAAAAACTTGTTTTCTTGCATTTGTTTGACAGTGTAGAGTAAAAATAACTAATATCAACCATAGTAAAGTGTCACTAAGCAACTGAATGAAAAATTTGTAGTTTTTATAAGGCAACCTAGATAACCAGGTCTTTACTATAATAACTGCTAATAAACAGTTTCTTTTTTTTTTTCTCTCTCTCAACCTGTATTTCCCTAAGATACAGAATGGACAGAACTGAAATGGTGAATAACAAAACTATAGGCAATGACAACAGGAAATGAGACTATAGATAGCCCATGTACCGAGTCACATTTAACACAATAATCTAATGCTGTGTCACGTTTTGAAATCATTTGTTCACTGGCAGTGGGGACGGCAAATAATCTACTGTATTGTGTCACTAAGTAATGCTAATAAAAAGGTGTTGAAGCCTAACTACTACTTGGATGAGTAGTGCTATTGACCTCACTGGGTCTAATCATATGAAGTACTTTATTGAATGAGTAAGAATTGCAAAATGAAGCCACTTGTTATTAGATTAAAAAAAGTCTTTTGGGTATTTTGCAATGCTACTTTTATTTATTTATTTATTTAAACTGGGTAGCATTACTAATTCTCATCTGGCCCTGCATAAATCTCATGCTTCTGGAAACACCAAACAATTATATTACAATAACAATGAGCAATAACCTTTAAGGTGTGTGTGAAATCACTTAATTTCCTGTTCAGAGACTGAAATTTCATCATTAAACATAGGTTAAAGCTATGTCTTTTGGTTCAGTTTTATTAGAAATACTAATAAGATTTGTCTCTCTGGTTAAGTATCAGTTGTCTTAATATTCCAGCTGTTGGTAGCTAAGAACGACTTGTCTGAATTGATGTGGTGATGACACGGAGAAGGAACAGATGGCATAGAGCTGCTGCATGCATCACGTCAACGACTGGAAACAGTGACGATATGACAATGGCTCGTTTCAAATTATGGAGCCCAGCAAACAAATTAGCCTGACTGGCAGGAGGTCTCAGAAAAGTAGACTGAAATCTGCCTTGGACAGTTATAGAGGTTACATGGCTGTGGATCACATCGCTGATGAAAGAGGTCAGTAGAAAAATGTCCCAAGAAAGATGTTTTGCCTCTACCTGGTGCTTGTAAAGTTCTTTCAACCTTTGGCGTGGGTGAGCATTTCTATTGACTTCTCTGGATCTAGCTACATGAAAAAGTTTTTCATTTAAGGAATAAGAATAGCAGATTGGACTTTACAATCATTTACTGGGTAAGAATGTAGTAATGCCATGATACTTCTAAGTGGAAGAAGCTAGAGCAAAAAGGTATACTAGGCTTGCTTGTGCTTACCACTATATTTTTGTAGCAGGCTCTTAGTTACTGTATTGTTATTCTTCTTGTCTAGGTCTGATTTTCTGTATTACTGATGGTTCCATCTGTTGGTTTTATCCAGTCAGATATTTTTTACTTTTGTACTGTAAGATAGGGGCACAACCATATCAGCTGTGCAATTTATAAAGTCTTCATCCTTGAAGGGAGATGAAAATGTCAGGTACCACAAATGTCCTGGAGTTGGGTACAGATTCCTAACCAGTTATGTGTACCATATATCAAAAAATCCCAACAAATTCCTAATGTTATGAGTACTCCCAGCTGATTGACATCTGGGTACACTCAGGGAACAAGTTCTGGTAATATTGCTTAAGAAACCAGGGGGACAGTATATTACATGCATATGGCGGACAACTCTTTTCCTGTCATCTTACTGTACATAATGAAAGAACAGGAGATGCAGGATTTGTAATTAAAGAGAAGCAGATTTTGTTGTTCCACAAAAAGGAAACTTGGTGGGCTTTTTCTACTCAGGCCTGCAGTATAGGTTGTTATAGAACAGCAAATACAAGTTTTTAAATGTATTTATTGGTACGAGCCTTTATGAAGTCTCTTCTGTGCCTTGGTGATCACATTGTGTTTGTCAGGGGCATACTTATAGCTTGGAAGGAATAGAAGTATTCACAATGTTGTGAATACTTTAAAAAACAAACAAGCCCCCCCCCCCAAAAAAACCCAAACAAACTAAAAATTAGTAAAATTACTTGCTTAGTAAATAAAAAGTGAATAAAATTAACTTTTTAATGCAGATTAGAAAGTGAGTTGTGGATAAATTCCAATCGCCCCCTTTACAAGTGATAAACCATTTACCTGTTTTCCTCTTGGCTGCTTTAGCAGTGTTGAGGTTATCTCCCAGAAGACTGTTCTGTACAGTGAATGGAAAAAGGTAAACATGTAATTCTTGTGCAAGTAGGTCCCCAAATGTGGAAGTTTGGGGATTCTAACCCAATTAGGGTTATCAGTGATGGTCTGGCAATTCATGCAGTGCTGCCTGCTTTGAATTATCTTCACTAGCGCACACAACTAGTCCTGGTTGTACTGATATCAAACAGCAAAATTCTCTATTGTCACTTATTCTGCTTTTCAAGAAAAGATAATTTATTTCCAGTGTTATATAAGCATTTGGAGGCATGATTTAAGCTCTATTACATTCGACATGTAAAATAAGAGCCTTGTTGTGAAGAGCCTACAATAAATTAGAAACAAAAGACATAGAGCTGGTGGGAAGCCAAATTCAGAACATGTTCTGTGCCAGGGGTGTGTGAGCATCATAAATAGAGTGTCTGCCCTAGTCAGCAATGTTTGAGCTTCCCTTTGGAAACAGGTACTTTCATGTACATACAAGGAAACTTTCCTTTCTCCCCAAAGCAAACAATTAGTAGAAACATATCTTAATTTAAATTACTAGCACTTCACCCCTTTCTCAGCAGGGGTTTTGTCAAAAAGTCTTTTCTTTCACTGACACTTCTCCTCAGTCACTTAAGCCAAGAGTTTCTGGGATAAGAAGGGTCATTTGTTTTGAAAACATTTTTTGATCCTTTCATGAATATGGTTAGTGTAATCAAGTTGTTAAACTGAATTCACCACTGTCTTCATAAGAGTTATAAGCCTGAAGGAAAGCTTTTGAAAGTGTATGAAACTACTAGCCTGGGTGGTCCAACAAGTGTTCATACAGGGCACCTAGTCCTCCACATCTTTTCAATTAGTGTCTTGATTTATGTCTGCATACTATAGATTTCGCACTTTGACCAGTTGAATGACTTTACTCACATCAAAGTAAACCTTTGATTCCCAATAAATACTCATATATATCATTGCTTTCCTGCTAGCCTGTGATCATAACTGGAAAAATCCTCCCTTCCTTATATCCATGCAAACATTTTTTATTAGTGCCATCCAATATGAATTCTCAAAATTTTCAGTGCCTACTCTGTGTTTGTTTGTGGATTTGTTTTTTTGTTTTGTTTTTTTCCTGAGCCCACTGACAATTTTGTGGGCAAGCAGGATGAATGAAGGCCAAAAGCTCTTTGTGCATTACTGAAAGCCTGTCCACAAGAATCTGTTGAAAGGAAGGGAAGAGAGAAAAAATGGATTGCAATGATAAAGCAATACAGATGAAATTCAGGTGGAAATTGTAAAAGATCAAGTCTCTACCTGCTTCTTGCCATTTCCCAAGAGCTTCCCTTGGGACATCCATCAAAGAAAGAACTGTAGAGGATTAATGAGGTGTGTCAAGTTTCAAAGGTGACACCTGTTCTGGACTGCCCAGAGGTGGATTTTGGGGGGCTTATATACTTGTTTTTTTCCTTTTAGAGACAGGGAACAGATCAGGGGGAGGGGACAGAAAATGCCAACTGCTTGAAAAAACATGGAATTTCATATTTGTTGAAGTGCTCTCTTCACACGTCTGTGTGAATGTGACTTTCCACAGAATCATGCTGTTGTGCTACTCCTTGAGGTATGAGTCTGAAAGTAGATTAGTAAAGTCCCACCTCTGTGATTAGAAATCAACAAATCCGTCTGTTGCTATAGCTGTTGCTATGCTAAATAACAACAAATTTTCAAGGCCCATTTTGGGGGGAAAAAAAAATAATCAGTTCAAGTTTTTTCAATGCAAAACGTTTGTATGGAGCTTCATAGTGTACCAAACAAAATTGTCCATCTTTTGTAGACCCCTCAAATGTGTGAATCCATGTGTAAAGACTACAAGTTTACACAATAGGCTTTCTTTCCTTAGGTATCTTTATCCATGATCCCTAAGAAGTTCTTGCACCCTGGTAGTTCACAAGCCAGAGTGAATTTTCTAAAAATGCCTCTTAGGGATAGCCAATGCAGTTCAGAAGCCTGGAGTCACCTTTAGAGCTATGAAGCAACACTTGTCTATCCATTAGTCCTTAAAGAGACCTCCACTCCTTTCAAGATTTAGTTGCAGTATGAGGTATGGAGGAGGGACCTCTGCCAGCAGAATGGAAACGTCCACGTCCCTTAGAACAGGAGCGATGTTGAGGAAAACTCAACAAGACTTGATACATATTTGTAGAGCAAAAGTTAAAGAAGTCTACATAAGCAGGAAAAAAAGTTGCCTCCTAGAACACAGTAGTCATTTGTACACACTGACAGGATAAATTTGCTAAACTGGTATTCTTGCTTCACCCAGAATGGTTTTTATAATGAGCAATGAAATGACTGTATAAGTCTGATCTGTCTGTTCAACAATCGGGTCCAACAACAGGCTGTGGTGCATGCAGCTGTAAGCATGTCAGACTGCACCTTCTAAGTACTTGCCTGCTCCCCTGGCTCTTGGTTCATGGCGCTAGCTCAGCTTTCATAGCTGGACATGGCTTCTTGCACCTATGCCCACACCTCTGGCTGTGCTTTTCTTGCCAGAGTGTGAGCATTTTGCAGTGAATACAAGGAAATTTATTTTTTAAGTGGTGTAAGGCTACCTTGTTGACAGGACCTCCCTGTTCTGGACATCTCACTGCCCCTATTCTAGAATTTCATGCAATTCATACATACAGCAAAGCTGTAAAATGTGCAAATTTTCCCTGTGATTGATCTTCCCAGTCACTATTATTCAGTGTTACTCAAAGTGGGTATATAACCCCCTCTACCTCACCCCTGGGGACCCTATTTGTGCTCTTCTCCCTCCTCCAGCTCCCAGGCTGCAGAAGTGAAAAAAGGCAGCCATGCCAGCCCCAGGGCTCTGCAGATGATGCACAGACCTGCCAGAGTTGGAGGATCCCTGCCTGTTGTACCATGTCTTCTCTGTTGCAATGCTGGTTGCATGCATCTGCCTGTGCCATGGGTCTTGGTTCTGAGATGCTCTAGGATTATTTCCTGACCAATTTCAAAGCATTTTTTGTATCCTTCAAGGGGCAGTTATACAAGGACACTTGAGGGGATCCATCAGCATTGGTGTGCAGTTTTATGCCCAGGTGTAGGGTGATATCCCTACTCATTCCCACACAGGTATTGGCTAGACGGGGTTTAAAGCAGCAAACATGGATTAGGGATTCTTTCATGTGAACATTTAGGCAGTTTAGCCTACAGCCAGTGCTAGTGAAGTCTGGATGAATCTCAAAAGACACCCAGGGAGACGACTGGCCAGCTGATACCCAGTACTTGCTGTTGCTTTGTTGTTACAGTGTCTCCTTATTTGTTCATTTATTTCAGCCTCACTGGTGTTGCTATATTGTAAGTTATTTACATATCCGAGGCAGGAATTGTCTCTAATATCCATGTGTCTACAGGTACTAAACATACTGGGATCCTAATCAGAGAATGTCATCAATGATACACAGGATTTATAAGGTGTTCTTACAACAGAAGTCATCAGGAGAGCAAGAAGGTTTTTTAACTGTGTACTCCACTACTGGGGCATGCTCTGCAGCTAACTTAAATATTATTAGGACCATGATTTTTAATATAGGAGTAGAGTTAGACTCTCGGTTTTTCCACCTCCTGTTTGACATTGGTATCTGTCCAGTGAAAACAAGCATAAAGCTAGTAGATGTCTTTGTATAGATCCTTATTGTTTCGTGTGGCATTCAAATTTGCATCTGTCATGAGCTCAAATTATCAAGATCTTGCAACTACATTGCAAGACCATTTCACAACGATGCCATAACTAACCGTTGTCTGGGATGAGCAGGAACGCTGTAGAAATCTTTCTGGCTTATGACATTACAGTTTTCTGGGGAACAGCTCTTGCTTTCTTGCAACATATACTTTTTTTACTGGTAGGTAATCCAATAGTGCTGTTATAATTGAGGACCATGTGGCCACTCTAGACTGAGCCAAAAATCTAATGGAAGGTTAAATGGTTTTGTCCCCACTTATTGAGTACATCAGCAGAGGTCAACCTTTTAACCTACCCTGTGTAGCAATGGTAGTGAATAGCAGAAAAGTGATTTTATTATACTGAGAGACTTCTTGGACAGCTCTACCTGTCCCTTTTCTCTCTGCTCTGTTGTTAAACCTCAGTTAATTAAATGTATATATTTTACTTCACTTTTGCACCATATTCCTCAGCAATTTGTCTCAGAGCATTTACAAAGGATTTAAACACTTTTATCCTGATTTCAAGAGGTGACTCAGTAAACACCAAATGGCATTAACATGATAATGACAAAGCAAAGAATGAAAACTAAGATCCTGGATATCCATTGGTGACTTTGCTACAGATTTATAGTAATTGTAGCTGCATCTTACAAACTTTACTACCATCTATGTATGAGGGGGTTTAACCCACAGTAGGACCATGTGGTCCTGCACCCACTCCCCCCACCTGGTGAGATGGGAAGGGAATCACAACAAAGGAGCACAGATGAGGGTGAGGACAGGGAGGGCTCACTCACCAGTTATGGTCACGGACAAAACAGACTCAAACTTGGGGGAGAAAAATCAATTTAATTTGTTGTCATTCATCCAAATAGCAGAGTGAGACAAAAAAACCACATCTTACAACACCTTCCCCCACCCCTCCCTTCTTCCTGGGCTCAAATCACTTTGCTCCCCATTTCTCTACCTTCCCCCTGCCAGCAGCAAAGGGGCCAGGGAATGGGGGTTCAGTCAGTTCACCTCTGCTGCTCTTCCCAGCATGGAATTCCAGGAACAAGATGTTCCAACACGAGCTTCCCATGGAGTCACAGACCTCTTTGGTCTCAGCTCCCGGCTCTGTCATGGGGGCATCCAAGGGCTGCAGATGGGCCTCAGGCCCAGCGCACCTCCTCACCCCCCGGCTCTGGGGGTCCATCCCCGCTCTAGCGTCGAGCAACTCTGGGGTCCCAATTCCAGTCACACTTGCCCTCAGGCTCGGCTTTTCTGCTCCAGCGTGGAGTCCTCCATGGCCTACATGTGGGTCTCTGCTCTGCCGTTGAACCTCCATGGGCTGCAGTGGACCTCCTTTACTCCATGGGGTTGAAGTGGGTGTCTGAGGTTCTCTGTCCTCCCCCTCCTCTTCCTTCCTCCTGACACAAAGCTCTCTCTTTGTTTAGGCCAATGGTCTTTTGTTCAGGTCAATGTCCTCTCCTTCAGGTTCTTTCCACCTTCCTCTTTTCAGGACAGTCCTTCCCCTCAAGAATATGGATTTGCAGAGGTGTTTTTGTAGTGCTCATTGGCCCAGCCTGGGCTGGGGGGTCTCCGCCTTGGAGCCAGGGGAGCTTTGCAAAGCTTTTCACAGGGCGTCCCCTTCCCCTACTACCAAAAACACCCCCCCACACACACACACAAACCCAACACAATGTAGAACATGACGTGTGGTCTGCTAGTAACCTTAGAAATTCACATCGTCTTGCCAATACATGAAGGGTGACTTTGTTACTTCTGACTAGCACCCCCCGCCCCAAGCCACTGAAGTGACATTCACAGATTATCTTAGTGGGATCAGAGTCCCCTGCAGTTAAATACACACAGTTCTTGTACCATCAGCATAGTGTATTTTTTCCTCCCACTTCCCAGAACAGTAAAAAGGGACAGGATATTGCTGATGGTGGTTTTGGTGTTGTGAAGTACACAATTATTGGGTCCTTCCTCCAGTGTCCAGGCAGCATAGACTCTTCTATTTTTGAGTAGTAGATTTTGATGCCGTTAATCAGTAGCATGACAGATTTGGATATAGAAGCCTGAGTAACAGATGGTTTTGAGTAAGATGGAGTTGTGAAGGGCACAATGGCACAATTCAACTTTTTTCCTGGAGGAGAAATGTCACATCCTGTTTACAGATCATCTGCGTGTATTTGGCCAGACTCATCCCTCCTATAAATCATTCGCTCTGAATGGAATCAGGGCAGGAATTTTACTCAACCCCTAGTGATATTTGCTTTGTGAGCTCTGGCTTGTAGAGCATGGTTAAAAGAAATCTTAAAGGACAGCTATTCTCTGAGGTTTTTAAAATTGCTCCTTTAAATTAGTTATTCCTTTAGTTAAACATAGTATCTTTTTTTTTTTTTTAAGTACTACTTGTTTGTGTTCTTAAATGTTAGAGACATTGAAAACTAAAATTAGTATAGCATATTTAACTCAGTATTTTATTCATATAAGGGCACTAGTATTTCATGGGCCTTGAAATAGATAACAAGTGTAGACTTATAGCCTGAGACTAGAGACAGAATTTGCATCATCTGGACTGTTATCTAATCAGATATTCCACTCCTCCATGAACCTAATTGAAAAAATAATTTTTTAAACAGGATAAGACACACATGATATGTTAATGATACCACTTTGTGTACCAGAAGCTGCTGAGTCTTTTGGGAAGTGAACCTGGCAGAGGTGGTAACTGAGACACTGGAAGTTGTTACGGGGAGAAACGCTACTCTAGTAAGTTTTCTTGTCTTAACTTTATCACAACAGGGTCAAGATGATGTGTAACAGAGCGGTTGGCATGTTTTACAGACGTATGATTTGCTGTGACAATCAAGGAAATAATTCCCAAAGGAAGAATGCTTCTTGGTGGGAGGGGGCTGCTAGGTGCAGAGGGCATGGTCTATATTTTTTTTTTCAATTTATCATGACACCGTAGGTGATAGATGTGCAGGGAAGTATTACTGACCATTCTTTCTGCCTACTTCTGGCTTGTCCCCATCTCAGTTTTCTCCTTGCAGGTACAAATTCTTAACCACTTATCATGACCAACATTTTATCTTGTCACTACATATTCACAATTAATCTGTAATTGAGTTCTCCTTACAGATACCTTAATGAAACCTAAAAAAACACTGATTCATACAGGAATGAGGTGTTCTTGCCTATGAAAACAAGAAAAAGACAAAACCGAGCAAATCTGAGTTCTGATGGTGAATCTGGTGTAATTGTGAAGCAAAACATTCTAGTGTTTTATTGTTCCTGTGTCATTTTAGTCAGTTAAGGGGATATTTTCTTGACCAAAACTACTACTGTCTTATTAATTGGAATATGTAAATAAAAGGTTTCTTTCCAAGGATATAAAAATCAAACCTATTTAGAGGTGCACTGTTTTTTTCAGTTGTGCTACTCTATAGTGTATCATGGACATTTTCTACAGATCTTAATGGAGGTCTCCAGACCACTGGGTGGCATGAAATGAGGTGAAATGCAGAAGGAAAGATGCACAGATATTTATTTTAAATACAGTTCAGTTCAGGTCTCTCTTAGGCAGTGACTTACAGTTTTCTAACACATTGAATATATTCTACTTTGCAAATCACTTCAAAGGAGAAAATACATTATAGCAATTCAATACATATCTAAGACAAGTTTTCAAAACCAATGCAGTATGTTTCCCTGTATATTTTCACAGTCCTGCTTCTAACATTTAATATCCTGCATTCCACATACTCAAGTTGTAGGCTGCTTTTTCTGTGTATCACTTACATTTCATTGCCAAGATGACATAGTAAATTTTTTTCTAATTAAACACTCCACGTATTTTTATTCTCCTAGCCTTTCATCCTTACTGTTTTCCAAAATTGATATTATAATACAGCTTTCCTTTAATCTGTCTCCACATTAATTTTGTTTTGGAAGGAAGGGATTCTACCAAATGCTGACAGAGATGCTTGTACTTTTATGTTGTGCCATTAAAATCTGAAACATGAGAATTTGGTTCAGAAAAGACTATCTACATGATTATTTCCATAATCACTAAACTCTTGTTTTAAAAGCAAGGATGTGTGTTAGTCCTGCTTAGTAGCTTCACATGTGATTAAAGCCTGACTTGTTTTAAAGCTAAATTAATTAACTTTATAAATTCCATTTCTCATTAATTATAATAGCATGCCATTTATCCCATTACTGGCCAAACTGAGTTATAGAGACATTTCACTCTAGTAAACACCTATGCATGCATCTGTACAGTAGGACCAATTATAATGTTTCTAGCTCTAGAAAAAAATTCATTTTAATACTAAAATGCTTTCCACATCCTTGCAGGGTTAATGTTGTGTTTATCATGCTACCTATATAAGAAGAGATTGAAAAAAAAAAATAATAATAATAATTCTGTCCTACTCAGCAGAATGCTACCTTTTTCAGCCAATATACTCTTAGCAAGATGAACCATGTAATTTTAAAGATTATTTTGTTTAAATTTAAAAAAAAAAATGTTTTATTACTCTACTTTAAATGGAGTAATGTATCTCTAAATTGAGTGTGATCAGGAGAAAAAAATGGGATGTTCCTTACTGGGAGATATTTAAGAGGTAATGTATCTTTAAGTGTCTCCGCCTCTGAATCCACCCACTTCTTGATAGCTGCAGCAGTCTTGTTGACTCATAGAAGCTGTGTTCATACAATCGCCAGCAATGAGCAGGATTTTTCAGAGATTTTAAGAGCACACCACCTGCTATGTATTTTGCATTCTAGTTTGCTGGGGCTGAAGCTTTATGAAAGAAACAGTTTTAAGTTTCTAAGATATTGCAAAAGATAGTTCCTCCTCTCGTCCCAGAAAATCCTGACAGACCAGTTGTATACCTTTCAGGCCTTAACCAAGAACTTTATCTGCTCGTCCCACTGTCTTTTTTACAGAAGAAAGATCTGAGACACCCTTAAGAACTGAGAATCTGACTAATTTAAACAGATGGCTAATCCCAGTGCTGTCTGCAATGGGCATCTACATCATCATCATCATCAGAAACAGAATAACCTCTTAAAAAGTGGAATCTATAAGAAAAATGGAATTACTAAAGGATTGAAGGTAAGGTTTAATTGTTTACCCTAATTGCCTCAATATTGAAACCAAATAGGTAGTTGCAACATTACTTATTAGGCTACTTTTATGGTGGTTTTAGTCTCCATTGAACAGGTTGTATGGATTAGGCTTGTGTGTTAAATCTTATAATCTTGGGACCTGAAGCTGGGGGTTTTTTCTATCATCCTAAACAAGTGAGATAAGTGAACCCTCATGCAACATACTGTTGGTCCCATGGACTAACTAGCTTCTAGTCTAACTAGTTCATATCAAACAGAACAAACCCATGCATGCTGAAATGTAGTAAGTCACTTCTACAGCTTAACCGATGGTGGAGTTGACTTTGTGATGTATTAGTTGCTATTGGAAAGCTGTTTTATCAACTCAAAGTGTGTGTGGAGTGGTTTTTAAAGTGTGATTTATTGCTGTACGAGTATAAATAAAAAAATGTAGGCAAGGGAAGCTATCCTTTCTTGATGTTTACATTACTGCAAGGTTGGTTTAAGTGATATCTGCACTTTACTGATGCCTCTCCAGCCTTGTACTGCTTAAAATCCAAGTCAGTCAACTTATTTTCTCAAGCTTTTCTATTTGAAACCAGCACTTCTCATTAATACGAACCTGTTGTAGAATAGTTGGCATGTAGCATCCTAAAGAATGAACCACAAAACCAAAGGTATGCTTTTGCCAAAAGAGCCCAAATCTTAAATACTGTCTGTCTGTGATACCTGTTCTGACTGGGAGCGTACTGTCTGTCTTGAAGTGTCCTAATTCTGGATCTTGATGTGATCATTAGTAGAAAGTCATGTAGTGACTAGAAAAAGGCTGGCTTTACAGCATGGTGTGATGGTGAGAGGGGGATGGAGAAGGTTGCTTTTGGAGCCTCAGCACTCACCTGACCATCCGTCCTGAAAGCTTTAGACAACGACTGTAGCAAGGGCTCTGCTGTTTTACAAATAAACTGCTATCTTATATCTTTCTCTAGCTGGGGCTCTCACGCACCAAGCACACTAATGAAGGCACGCCCAGTGTCATGCTTAATGATTGTCTGGCTTTAGGTGTCTCCATTGGTATGGGTGTTTCCCAATCATTGGCTTGTGTAGGATGAGGAAAGCCAAAAAGCTTGTGCAATGATTGAAAAAGCCTTCCTTGGATTTGCTTCCAGAAACCCTATCTAGCATCCTTTTATATATCATGTATATCTCCTCATCAATTTGTATATTAACTATTTGCCACAATGATGTCTGAAATCTTTGCTTTCAGTTTGAGTGGCAAATTTCAAGGACTAAGCGTTGCCATTCAGTTCTTGTTAACCTGCTGCCAATGAGCAGTTTTGAAAGCAGTAGACTCCCAGGAGGGGATTAATTAGGATTTCCTCCTTAATAGGTTAGACATGGCTGGAGAAGTTAAGCAGAATATTACTGAGGGTGAGCAAAAAAGGAAATAAATATTGACCTGAAAGGGATGGCAAAGAAATTAAGGAAATTTTAGTAGATGTATGTGCTAGATTAGTGAAGTCTTACAGGCACAATATGGAGGAGGAGGGATTTTACCCTGCCATGTGATGTGTGAAAGAAGCACTGAACCTCTGGTAAATACTATCTGTGGCTGAGGAAGTGGTGAGGAAGTGAAGCCTTAGAAAGTTCAGGAGGCTTATCAAAGGCAGATTTGGTAAGTTCAGGTCTAGTACTGTGTTCCAAGTTGCATACCATATCCCTTCTATTCCTGCTTCAAACACAGATCGGGAAAGAAGGAAACAATAACAGCCGAGAGTCTTGTATGAACCAGGAATCTCATTCCTGGTAGGAATCTCCCCATTCCTGTCTGGTCTGTTTCCCCGCCCCAGCTGCCTCACCCTGTTGGGTGCTTATGCTTTATCCTATTTTACAGGAACAGATACTGTTCCTTACTACCTGATGTGTTTACATGGCTTACTGCTGTAGGTGTGTGACTTCACACAGACTTCCAGTGTGTTTGTATTTGCTATACCTCGCTGAGGTGCGCTTCCCACTCCACAGCCGGGATCTGAGGAGCAGGGAATAGGGCAGCTGGGTGCACAAGGAAGCCTGTGTAGGAACCAGACCCAGGTTTGTCATGATTCGTCATCCTCCTCCCTTCCTCCTCTTTTGTTCTTGATCCATCTTCCCCGATTTCCCCTAACACTGACACACACACACACACACACACACACACACACACACACACACACACGTGTACTTTACTACCTAATCAGTAAACTAATTTACCATTAAACACTTTATGTAGAAGGGTAAATACAGTGCTAGGATATTGAGGGGAGGTGACTGATGTTGCTGGTTCTAGCACTCAAGACTTGTGGCAGTTCTGCAACTCTTGGGGTTAGTTACAGCTGGGTTACTTTGCAAGGAGGGGAGGAGGGAGACATATTCTGATTTGAGAGAGGCAACTGGTGGAGCAGAGGCTGCAGTGAGGGCATGGCACAGTGAAGACTTCTAAGCCAGGGATAGTTGCACAAAATTGACTGACTGGAACAGCAGGATTTGCAGAAATCTGGTCCATAAACCTTTTTTTTCTAGGGAGCCCACAGGAAGCACTGGCTTCAGGAAGTGCTGGCTTTGGAAACACTGCTTCTGAAAACATTGGCTCAGTAACAATGTATTTTGCATCTTGATGATGTAAGAATATTTTGTGTGTCTCTGAGAGCATGACAGAAATAGAGAAGAATTCTGATACAGCAAAACCCCCAGGTTTCCTGAGAAAGGAATTTTTCTTTTTTTTTTTTTTAATTAGGTGGGGAAGGTAATTAGGGATAATCAAATGTGGGGGAGTAGGGAGGCTCTCTTTGCTTCTAGTAATCTGTGGCATACCAAGGACAGGAAAGGAGGTGGCTGAGTGATACAGAAGCAGTGAAGCATCCTACTAGAGGAGAAGCTGTTGCTTTTGGGGAGGAGATATAGCACTTTGGTATGGGACTGCTTGTTTGGATAGATTCTGTGATTATTTTAAGTCTGACTCACTCAGTTCTAACTGATAGCAGAGACTCCCATGTAGACTCCCTGGTGTCCATACACCAGGCCTAACCACATCCCCACAAGCGTGCTGCATCCTTGCATTCATTGGAAGCTGGGCCACAATAAGACCTAAACTTTGGGAGGTAGGTCATGGGCCATGTCTTCCACTTCATTAGTGCTTATAACACAGGCAGATGTTTTGTGTTCTTCCAGAACCTGTAGCGTGGGCTTTCCTTTATCCAAAGAACAAGTCAATAGCTATTGTTTATGTAACTGTAGTAACCAGAAGAAGGTATTTTTCTAGTGGTGGTTTC
>NW_010313927.1:0-2073 GCF_000700745.2 Antrostomus carolinensis
GACAAGTCCATAGTGCAGTTCCTCACAGAAGCTAAGCTCAGAAAAAAAGCACTGAAGAGCTCAATCCCCTGTTTAAAATTTCCACTTCTGGCCCTGTCTCATGACCTTCACTCCTAGCTCCACGTTTCAGCATGACAAGGTGTGTTTTCTACCTCCAGAACACCCCTGTCCCCTGCCAGAACATGACTCACAGTGGGCTTGATCTTGAGTGCCTTTCAGGCAACTGAAGGGCCACTGGTTTGGACTTTGAAGGACTATGGGCACTACCGAGGACCTTCATCATCACTAATCCAATGGGAGCCAAGAGGACTGGCCACTTGGCAGGATCAGGCCCCGCAGTAGCTCTCTCTGTCCTGCAACACGAGGCACTCCCTCGCAGTATCTCGCCTGACTTTGATTAAGCAGGAGCTGGAGTTCCCACAGCTGGTTCCTGCATTGGAGATCCATTCTCCTGATACTCTGTGACACTGTCCAGGCAATATAAAACCACCCAAAAGTGGAACTTGAAGCCCTCTCAGCATCACGGTGTTGTCTTTTTGCTCCTAATGTGGAGGTGTGAGTGGGGACAGTTTGTTCTTGTTTCCACCAGAACTGACCCTGGATTTTCCCATAATCCAAGAAGGGGATTTAAACAAAAACAACAAAATAGCCTTTTATTTTGATCTTCTTGGCACTTCAAAAGAAAAATGAAATCACTGGTAAGCTGCTAGAACATACTTTGCTCTCAGTTTCTCAGCCAGGAGACGGCCAGGCTGCCCTTTTTAAGCCTGGCAAGCTTCTGCCAGCAAACCCCCTTGCCTGTGCTGCCAGGCTTTACCCCTCAATGTTTCAGGTTTAGGTTTCACGGAACCATAGTCTGGTTTTCAAAGAAAAAGACCTTTGAGATCACCGAGTCCAACCATACCTGTCCACTATTAAACCATATCTCTGAGCACTTTGTCTGCCTGTCTTTTAAATCCCTCCAGGGATGGGGACTTCACCACTTGCCTGGGTAACCCATTCCAGTGCCTGAGAACCCTTTCAGTGTAGAAATTTTTCCTGATATCCTGGTGCTCCTGGGAAAGGTGTCTGGCCCCCCTGGCCATCTGAACCCATGACCATCTAACCCAGCAGTTTGTTTTATCTTCCAGAAAAGGCAACCCTTTCCAAAACGTCTAGTGCTACAGCAGAGTTGGGCGCTATCCTGAAAGGCATTGTAGCCGCAGTGATGGCCCAATTGCCTCGTGTATTTTCCTTTTTATTAAGAAAAGGAGAAAGCACAACTGACATTCCAAAAGGAGCAAACAACCCGAAAGTGTTTGTTATGTCCTGTTGAAAGTCAAGGTTTGGGTACACGCTGTTAGTCCCTGTTGGTCCTCACCAGGCTGATGCGTGCTGTGAGCCTGTAATTCAGGGCTATTTGAAGCTGGGAAAAGATGCTTTGAATATCTGTGCCCATGGTTTTTATGGCTTAATGGAGAAGAGGAAAAGCACAACTAAAAATACTTGTGCTTTCAATATAACATTTTGTCTCTGAAGGAGAGCAATGGATTCACAAAGTTGAGCCAAGGCTGTATATTAGTCCAAGCAATAAACCTACTGGAGTCTGTAACTAGCTAGATTTAAATTATGAGACATCCTTCCTAAACCCTGCAGCACATCAGTGGGAAGAGTGGAAAAACTGCACAGCAGCTTTGCTTAAATTTAAGCAGTTTAATAAAAGAAAAAGTTAGTAGTATACCTTGTGTTATTTTGACATTGCATTCAGAGCCTTGAGGTTTTCTGTGGGGGTGATGACTGGATGGAGCAAAGGAGCTGTGTGGGGTGGCTGAATGGGATGTCTCTGTCTTAAGCACATTAATTTCTGCTACAATGAGTTGCTGTGAAATAGTTCAATGTCTGGTGCTGTGAAGGCCATGTAAGGGATAGTAAAAGTCATGATAATATTGCTGCTGCAGCTGGTGGGCCAACACCCAAGCTGTTTGGGACAACCTGGTGTCCAAGGGGACCAGCTCAGGGCTTGCTGGGGGCTCAGGGAGATGCTCTGTGGAAGGTGATGGATAGAGAGCAGCCCTGAGGAGGAGGACTTGGGGT
>NW_010313928.1:0-4892 GCF_000700745.2 Antrostomus carolinensis
GGAAGATTTATCTAATTTTCAATTTTTTTAAATAGTTCACATAAAGCAATTTTTGAAGATGTCACCATGAATAATAATTTTGTTATATTCAAGATATACATTTTAGTACAGCTGTAATAATAATACTAATATTATTATGAAGTGGAATGATGCCATGTTAAACACTTTGAAGCAGGCAGATATGAACCCATCTGGAGAGATGTATTTATAAACAGTAATAATTAAAAAAATATTATTTTATTAGTTCTGACAAGTCTCATCTGAGACCTAAATTTGGATTTTGCTAATGTATTTTAGAAACTCTTCTTTCAACAAAATGTCTAGTTTTCTTCTGATTCTTATGTCATTGTGGCCTTAGCTACAACCTGCAACTGAATTCTTTGTTCTGATTTTATACTTTGTGAATTCCAGCCTTTTTATGAATTTTATTAAATTTATGAATTTTCTTCTTTACAGTTTAACTTAATAGGGTCTTGCCTTCTGTCCTGACAAAGTTCTTAATCTACTTTTTTATGTATTTTTTGTTACATTATGTATCTTTTCATTATAATTTTTGTTCTTCATCATTCATCTCTTCCGGTTAAACGATACGTTCTTTTCATCTATGTTTCTGCAGATGGAAGTTTTGTAGATGCTGAATTATTGAAGTGAACCTAATGGGGTGGAAGTGTCATAGTGAATATTTATGACCTTGTGGCAACTATCTGTGTGAAACCATGACAGTTTCCTTAAGTAATGGAGAGAGCAAGTACATTAATGGTTTTGGGGTTTTTTTCCCCCCACATTTTTTAGCAAAACTTTTGCCTGTTCGTGCTCTTGAGTCTCCCTTCCTTTTGTTGGTTATACAAAACTTTGATTTGATCCTATTAGGCTGTACCTACAATACACTTTGTTTATGCTGGAATGAGTCATAGCAATAGACTCTCATTTGTTGCAATAAAAATACCCAAATGCTTTGTTGTTTTCATGATTAATTGTGGTCTCTGAATGGAAGAAAAGATGATATTTGCAGACATACGTTCAGCACTGTTGTCACTGCAAGAAGTGGGAGGTGGGAAGGATTATAAAGATTATTTGAAATCAGTGAATTTGTTCTCCTTTTGTCACTTTTAACAAAACATGTCTGTCTATGTTGATATTGCCTAAAATGTCTAATTTTAATAAGAACAGGTTTCTAATTTATTAGATATGACATACATATAAATAAATATTCTTTTCCTGTAGGAGGAATACCTACTATCTATACAGAAAACTCATGGGTTGAAAATAAGGTTTTACAGTTGTAGCATTTTCTTTCAACATAGCTTATTTCCTCCATCCTTTATCCCTTGTGTCCCAGTTTAAAGAATGTTTCTTAAAAAGCAGGTTATAAGGAAAGTTGTAATAAAGTGTTTACTAGAAAAAAAACCCCACAAGTGAATATTGGTTAAATGAAGACGTCACAATTATAACTGAACAGACAGCATATGAAGACAGACACTCGTATGTGCGTCTTACTCATAGCGATCCAGTGTGTTGAGTAAACTTGACTGTGTGATTCAAAGGAGGGCCCCTCTCAGCTTTTTGTTAGTCATGTACTGCCAGGTATTCATGCACAGGGGACAGTGGGGAATGTCAACACGTCTAAAGCAAACAGTTCCAAAAATTGCAACTGTATAGCACTTGATCTAAAAACAGATTTGTACCTGCTGTTAATTGGACGCAGGGGTGGACTTCACAGCATGCATCAGAAAGGGAAAATTTTATCTTTGCGTCATGAATGTAATAAAACTCTTGACCCAGTGCCACTAATAGCTGTGGCTTAGCTGACACAATCTTATAGCTTTTTCTAAGCTAGTAGGACAGCAACAGCTCAGGGCTGTGAAAAGTATTTCATTCCTAGGTGAGTGATAGGAGAGAACAAAGCTGCTTCATTTATTGCTGTGTGTCTTGTAGACACCAGTTTTTTATTCTGGTAAATGCATGGTACTGTATTGTTATTATAGGTCTTATTCTCTGTTGTGTTATTTCAGTTTTCCATAGTATCAGTGAGGGAAAATCATTTAACCAGGACTGCATTTTTCTATCCGAGATGAGAATTCGAGTGGGATAAGAGATCTATAGGTTTCCATTTAAGTTGGTTCAAGTTTACTGCTTATGTTGGAAAAAGTTATTGGGGTGAGATATATCTTGTTGATGCTGAGGAATACTGGTGGAGGTGAGCAAGAGCCAACTAGGAAGAGTTCTACAATTTATTTATGAGATAGAATGTTATTTTAAGGTAAATGATCCTGAAAATATTAAAATCTACAAAGTGTTTATCAATGGATGATATTAGAAAAAGTGATAATCAGAACAAGATGTGCCTCCTTGGTCTTTGTGAATATTTGTTCAAGGAGCTGTGATACTCATTCCTCTGGGAAACATGGAAATGTTATGTATGCATCCTTTCCTGAAGGAATTTAACAGTACTCTTCCCCCCGCTCCCCCCAACTAATATTTGGAGATTTTGATAACTTTAGCAAATGTTCAGTTCCTGATTAAAAAGTTTTTGGCTTTTTTTAGATTTATTTTGACCTGAATTAGTTCATTCCTGTCATGAAACACGTTTGATATCTAATGTTTCTTTTTTATACTAAGACCAAAAGTTCACTGAACTATGTTTGAATAAAACCCAATCAAAGATAATCAAGAAAATCTTTCAAAGATATTCAGTGTAGATTAAATCCATCAGTAAGTGAGAAGGAGACAGTTTGCAAATACAGTTGTAGTAGATTTTCCAAGGAATTTGGTGCCAAATTGCCTTTGAAATGTAGCAGGTGCAAGGGCTTTTAACTTATATAAACTCTTCGGGAAATTCAAAGCCTCATCCCAGTTTTAGGCACTAAGTACCTGAAGTGGAGGCTCTTTAGGTGCAGAATTCAGAAGTACTGTCTTAGGTAAGGGCTGATTACAATACAAAATAAACTTTTTATCAGTATGTGATGTGAAGAAACTGGTTAGCTTTATGGCACAAGGCAGGGGCGGGGGTACAGGCTGGTAAATCTTGCTTCAGTCCTGAGAATGAATTTATTAGCTGTTTTTAAGCAGAAGATTGACAAATCTGACTTCATTAATTTAGGTTCTTAATAACCTCTTCTGACTCTCTTAAAAAATGCAGTACTTCAGCTACAAAAACAAGAAATAACTTTTTTTTGTCTAAAAATATTTTTGGGAAGGATGGCTTCAGAAAATGTATTGGACAGCAGCTGTAACTTTTCTTGATTTTAAAATAGCTGGGTGGAGAAGCTTGCCACCCTGAAGTACTTAGTGGAACTTAAAGGAACTGTAACTAGTACTGGGACTTCTCAGGTTGGATTTTACCCCAGTGCTGAAGAGTTGGTGTGATTATACAGCAAAGAGCTTTTTGTAGTATCCTCATATTGCACAGGAGTTCGCTATAAAACTTATCACTTTTATGCGGTATTGAAGAGAATTATTTTTTTTTATTGATGCTTGATAGAACAGATAAATGTAATAGCACATTACATTTAACCTTATCTTCCAAGGCAAAGCATCCAGGCAGAGGTAAGATAAAAGTGTAATCAAATGAATCTTGCAATATTTACAAAGTTGGTAATGGGTAACACGAAATACAAGACTTAAATGTATGGTAGAGTTGTGTTGATTGGGAATGAATATTTAAGGTACCTAATCTACAGAAATACATGGAGAGCATTTTAATTATTTGCCTAGGTGTTTATGTTGAAAGGTGCTTTTCTTTTAGGAAATAATTTTATCATCCTTCTCCTACCTGCCCACCACATGAGTTTCCATTGTTAGACACCTAGTTCCATGAAAAAGTAACCAAAAAAACCAAACCTCTGCAGAACTCTCCATTTCTTGATAAATAAGCACCATGTAAAATCCTGAGTAATACTTAATTCAGTACTCCTTTTCAAAAAATGTTCATGGGTTTGATAGTAACCATCAGATTTTTCAGAACAGGAGCTTGAGGGATTTGTTTTCTGAATCTGTCTCCTCTGCAATTTAAAATGAAAAAGCCGTATTGTGACAGTAAACTCAAAGTTAGTATGGCAATGTCCACCTAAGTGTAATAATAATTACAAAATTAGGTAAGGATCATAACAACAAATTATATTTTATTAGAAATTAATATCTTTTTAATAGTTATGTGGCTCTACTTTTTGTATACTTCCACAGCTTTTAGATAAAATTATAAACTTAATCGCATATTTTTTGTCTAATAACACTTTTGGAATTATCTTTAGCTGGAGAAAATAAGGAGGGGTGAAGAAGAAAAGGCTTGTGTATGCATAGGAGCATGCTGTATCACACATTTCTAAACTTAATTATCTTTTATTAATCAGAAATGTATTCCATGTTTGTTAAAGAAACAACCTTTTCTAATTTCATTAAACTTCTCAGGCATGTAGAGTTTTAACCAGGGAGTGTGCTTTGTTTTGAACTCAGTCAGTTACCCCTGTAAAAACGTTTAATTAACTTTTTGCCAATGTCAATGTAGTTCCATTGCACTCGGAAGGCTGGGTGGGCTCCCTCTGGTGGCTCATTTCCATTGAACTTCTGCTCTTTGTTTCACTTCAGTATCTTATTTGCTCCAGTGAACAACGCTGCTGACCCCAAGTATCAGGCAGGCATCAGTTCCCTGTGGGCTTCCTTTTTAATTGAAAAACATCAATAATTTTCTTACAGAATGAAACACCAGCATTTAAATTCACAGCAGTTTCAATTTGTTAGTAAAATAAATAAAGAGGTACTGAGTAACAAAGTAAGCAAATAAAACTGAATTACTTCTTTCTAAGTATAAATCACACAACGGGTGGGTGGTAGTCATTTAGGAGTGGCACCTGATTATAATTTTTAAATATAATTAATTAATTATATTTTAAAAT
>NW_010313929.1:0-7330 GCF_000700745.2 Antrostomus carolinensis
AACTAGATTCTGCATCACTGATCACAACCTTAATAAAAGCTTTTCTAATTATTTTTTTCCTAATATATGGAATTTATTCAACTTCAGGGCAATTTGAGGTTTTGAATTAAACTTTTCTACCTGATTTGCAAACAGTAGGCTTCTTGTGATTCTCAGCCTGAACACTTATGTTCCTTCAAAGACCTTGTGCTTTGACACATCATTTAACTGAGATGACTTTCTAGAAGAAATAAAGTATTGCTATTCCAGTTGATCCAGATGCCGGCTTTTCCTGTTCAAGATTCATCAGATGATTTAAAATAATGTCTACAGAAACATTCTTTTAACTCCACAAAACTTAAAAATTTCAAACAATTTCTTTCATAATTTAGTGCCTGATATTTTAATTCTGCAGGCCATTAGCACCACATTTTCTACTGTTCTTCTCAGTCTGTTTTTATTCTTTTAGACCATGTATTTTTACATCATTTTAAGGATGACTGCCTTTTTGTATTCAAAAGAAGCCCATACATGTTTAGAAAATAATTTCTGTGGTATGGCCGGATGCAAACTTGCCATGAAATGTGGATCCTGAAATGATTCAACAAGGGACTCAAAATTTCTTGAACTTGCTAGCATGAAGAGATTTTGAAACTGTTTCCACTACAAGCTGCTCCCTCTGATACACTGGTATTTCTTCATCATGAGAAAAGATTATTAGCTATAAGAGAACTTCCCACTTTTGCTGTGCAATTTTTTTGTAACACTACCTTGACAGAAGAACAGTAATAGGAAACATAGGGATGCCAGAAAATGCTACAGTTTTATTACCTTTAAAAATGCATTTTTAGTCTTGAAAACCAAGAGGTATTAGTAAGGTGTGTCCTAGATAGACCACAGAAATTTTCACCCAAGAACAGTCACTGTTTACAGGTCCAAACTCTTACACATCGAGTTTTACTGATTGTCTTGGAAACGTACCAACCTGGCCAAACCTGGGGAAAACGCAAAGCAAAAGCTGTGTATTTCATTATGAGAGGTTTTTTGTTTGCTTGCTTGTTTGTTTGTTTCCCCTTACTCTGCTCATGGCTCCTATGTCGTTTGGTTCGACCAGATCCACAACCTTTCTGAGACCCCTGTGTGCTATTAGCAGGCAGCTAGAGTAGTGGATTCCCAAGGCTGTCGCTTAGATGAGTCCAGCAAAGTAGTTCAGCTCAATTTCAGCGAGGAAACAGTTAAAGAGCTCAGTGTTCCCCCGTGCCCGGGAGGCAGCCTTTGTGTTTAACGTGGCTGGGGCTCATTTTGGGCTGGAGGTTTGTTTTAATTGGGGGAGGGGGCAGAAAGGAGGGGACGCTCTGACTTCTTCAGTCCGTCTCTCTTTTACTGATTTAGCGGAGGTGGAGATTCTCAATCCCACCCAGTCAGACGCAGGCAGGAGGATCCGGTAAGACTATCCCAGGAAAAGGAGCCTCTCAGAGGGAATTCTCAGCAGCGGCAGCAGCGGCAGCACCCGAGCCGGGCGGAGGAGCCGCGCCGGGGGTGAGTGCGCGGTCCCCGCTGCCATATCCCGGGAGAGTCCGGTCCCGAGCCGCGGGACGCTCCCAGCACCTCTCCGTAACGCTACGGATACTGATTAGGTGACGATGGGGCACCTCTGTGCGCATATGTGTGTGTGGGAGTGGGAGAGAGGGAGGAGAGAGGGGGAGCGAGAACAAGAGACAGGCACAAGGCAGCTTGGGGTAACTATTGCTAAATAAAGTTTAACAATATCGAGACCTTGTCAGATGCTCTCTATAGGCTGCGGGGGAGGCAGTACTGATCTGCCAAGCGCATGCTGGAATTGATCTGTGGATAGATAGCGTTACAGGCGGAGGATGTTTGCTGTGGCGTTAGAGGAGGAAGCGTAAGGCAATCATGCCCCCAGCCAAGGGCTGCTGGGCTGGGAGACAGCCCCGAGAAACGCGGCCGGTCGGCAGCGCTGCTGGTTAATTTGGTTTGCTCCTGTTTACATCTCAGCAGATTAACCACTGATAGCGTTTTAGCTCAGCATTGGTACTTCGAACGATTTCGTTTCCAATAGTGTGGTCTCTTCTGGTGAATCTCGGCATGGGAATTGTTCTGGCTTGGTTCCCCAGGCTGGGCAGGCGTTGTGTTCTCTGCATCTGCGGGGCTGCGGGAGCACAGGCACAGCACACGCCTGTGGCCTCCGGATTCACACAGCCACCTCACACACCCCAGGTATTCGGATGACATGTGAAGGAGAATTACGTTATTACAAAAAGTTGTTATGGAGGCTGGTACGTTACTTATATGAGGCAGTTTGCACGTTACATTCTGTAACAATATAAATACTTCGAAAATATGCACAGAGGAAGGACTGACAGGAATCGGCAAGAAAATATCCTTAGAAAACACTAAATTAAAACTTTTCTAGTTTGCTTCTTACGGAAAAGTTTCTTCAGGGAGAGGGAAGAGCAGGTAATTGGCAGTTTTGTTCCTCACTTTGTATGCTGGCTGCATGATTGCCATGCTACCACCATGTTCATGTGGTATATATATAAAATTTTCACAAGAAAACAGCATTAAATAAGGAGGATACTAATATAATCACTAAAGCATAGGGCTGTGGGTCCTGTTCATAGCTGTATCACATTTACTTGGGCAAGTATGAACTTGGGAAAGTTACTTAAATTACTAGTGATCCAATTTTTCCATTTGTAAATTGGAGAACCATAGTCATAGTAAATACTAAAAGTATTAATACTTGCCTGAAAAGAGTTACAGTCAAATATGTCTTGTTTCTGATATGATTTAGAAACCTAAAGTGAAAGCACTTAGCTCATGCAAACTGTTGCTAACTGCCCTGAGATACCTTCGTAACCAGCATTTCATAGAAAAGGATTTACTATTTAGTTTTTTAAACTTTCAAATCGAGTGCATGGGAACCCCCCGTTGGTCAGATCCCCATCTCAAATACACCCCTATAAAAGACTAAACGCGGATCCCTGTCTGAGGGGGAGGGCACACACAGGCCAGACTCCGGTTAACATTGTATTTGCTGCTGTGTACAGGTACACACACACTTCTACAGACCACACACAACAGCAGAGGGTAAGAGTAGTAAATAGTTATACCGCGTCTGCATCCAGACGTCCTGGCAGGAAATTGTCTCCCACATTCTTCCTCTGGTAAATTTCTTGCTATAAACTCTGACGGAAGAGCCCCATAGGGAATGAAATTAGGATTTGTTTATTTAAAAGGATCCTCCCAAATGGTTCATCTGAGTCCCTAGAAATCAGAAATTTATAAATACTTGACATTCTACTCTTCTTCTGGCAACACTGTAGCACTTTGTCTTGTTTTGCAGATACAAACCATGTAAAAAAATCTTTATCTTAAATTAAACTGAGGCTTCAAGGAAATGGACTTGAGTGGCCTCCTTGGTTTCACTGAAGGTGTATCTGCACCCACTGTGGCAGGGAGCCAGCTCTGCTGGTTACACATATGCTATGATGCTTCCTTTCCTATCTGGAAATGTCAGGAGTTGTTGCTTAGATTGCTAAACCAAGTATTTATTATCTTTAAAAGAGCATGAATTTTTATAATTAGCTTCGCCGTGGCTAAGTACTGAACATGAGCTGCAATGCCATTAGGAACCAAAGACTTGCCTTTATTGCAATAAATTGACACACAAAGTTTGATGGGCTTTTACTGGCCAGAGGTCTACCCTGAGACCATAAAAGTCTTCCTCTTAATATTTAGGGACTTTCGATCTGGTCTAAAATTTTATCTGAAATACATGTATTTTCAGTC
Source organism: Antrostomus carolinensis (assembly GCF_000700745.2). Lineage (NCBI taxonomy): Eukaryota > Metazoa > Chordata > Aves > Caprimulgiformes > Caprimulgidae > Antrostomus > Antrostomus carolinensis. The sequence continues at coordinate 3,793 of NW_010313929.1, forward strand.
TTCACTTGAAATCCAGGTAATTATAAAGTCAGAGAAAAATAATATAAAGTCTCATTGTTGCAATATATCAAAAAAACCCCCAGAAAATTAACAAATTTTAATTATTAATGCAGTGCTGTTACCTTACTTTAAATAAATAAATAAACCCCAATAAACAACATTTTCTTTTAGCTAAAACATAGTTCAGCAGTCTCCAAGGCCTCCTTTTACTGTTACACTTTTATTTTTTCTATTTTAAAACAGAACTTAATCTACCATATTTTTTCTATTCATATACAGATTCTGGCCCAAGCTAAAAGGGTTTTGTGGAATATCATTCGTAGAAGCTATTAATTACTTATGTGATTTTTTGCATTTGCATTTTCTCAGACAGTTAATGTGGGTAATTAGATTTCAGAGGAGCACAGTGATTAGAAATAGGTGTTTATACATAAGTGCTGTAGGGACTGTACATCCCTATATACACCCTTCCTAAGTGAGAAACAGGGTGTGTTAGTCTACCTGTCATATTGATTCTGTTTCTTCTTTTTTGTTGTTTTTGCTTATTGTTTCTCTGTGCAGGTGAAGAAGTGAGAAGTATTTCACTGAAATACTGAAAAAAACCCCTTGTCTTGCTGAATTTGCTCTTTTGGGACTCCAGGATGGGAGCCTTGTGTTTAAGAGTTTCTTTGCTGCTGCTGGTTCCAGGATTTGTCCTTGGTGACAGCTCTGACAGATATGCTGCCAATCGGAGTGACTTGGGAAACTACCTTTCCACTTTCTCAGGGATCGAATCCAGCATACTTCTCACCACCAGACAGCCCCTGGTGTCCAACCAAACTGTCAAATGCTCCCAGCAGACTAAGATAGCAGAAACTTTTAAATACATTAACACGGTGGTATCTTGTGCTATTTTCATCGTTGGAATGGTTGGGAATGCAACTCTGCTGAGGATCATTTACCAGAACAAGTGTATGAGGAACGGCCCAAATGCACTGATAGCCAGTCTGGCCCTAGGAGACCTCATCTATATTGTCATTGATATTCCTATCATTGTGTACAAGGTAGGATGCAACAGCAATCCATTCTGAATGCAGTTTCCTTACAAGTTCACTGTCTGTTCTCTACGGTTATTTCTTTGTCTAAGTGGTGCTCTCCTGTCAATGAACAGCCCACTTAAGGAAAAATACCACTCTTTTTTGTTCTACAACAAATAGCTTGCTCTCAGGTCTCACCCCCATAACAAAAAAGTGTATCTCCTTTTAAAGATGATGTAGCTCTTAGCTCTAAGGCAAAGCCTGGCCTTGGGCATTGCACAAGAACTCTTCATTTATCACAGCTCCTATAGCTAGCAAAAGAATTTTTGCTGGAAGACGTTTTATAAACCGTTCTCCTTGGTGGACATACAGCATTGGACCAGTTGCTACTTTTGGAATATCCTATCCTTACTTTATGTTTTTGCAGAAAATACTCTCTGTGAGCTTCATGTTATGAGTTTACAGAGAGAGATTATGTCAGTTAAGCTGAGTGTTAAGGTTTAAATTTAATATTCATTAATAGCAGATTCTCAAAATTATTCCAGAGTTAGTAAAATCAATTATATCACAAAATATTTGTGCAATATTAAATTTCATCTGGATTTGTCAAAGTATTAAAAAGATCCTGAGCAATTCTTTAATCTGGTATAAAGTTATCCTGTCCCAGTTTTTTTATTTTATTTTCCATTTTAATTAAATGAAGCCATAAAGCAGTGTTTTTTCTGATGCGATATATGTTTACTAATGTAACTTGCATGATTCCATGACAGGCTTAAATGAACAGAACTGAGTCCTTTTTTAATACATCTTGCTGATATTAACTTATCTTAGAAAAACATAAAAGAATTTTGTAAACTGCTGTCTGTATCTTTGTGGATTGTACATAGGTACACAGCTGATAGGATATTATATACATCATATTTCTTTCTTTCTTTTCTCAGTAAAAACTTATGGTGTTTCTGTTAGAAAATAAAACACCAAGTAATATAATGAAAAAAAAAATCCTCACAATTTTGGCCCTTAAAGATTCTAGAAACTTTCATTTATATGTACTTTAAACAAAACATTTTAATGCATAACTTCATAATAACTAATGTCCTGTGGTTTCAACTTGGATTTTAAAATGAAAGAAACAGAGAATTGAAAAGACTTGTATTGTATTTGTATCTATGCAACTATTGACATCACAACTATTGACCTGCATTATAACGCAGGTATTGATAGGACAAGATCATAAAAATTTGAATTCATTAATGGATTAAAAATATGTATGTGTGCACACATTACATTTGTACAGAGGCAGATTATCTACGGTAAAATACAGTACCTAGTTCTGATCTTCCAGTAATATAAATTACAGACAAGCCTTTTAACTTTATCTGGTTTTAATATTCCATGAATTTGAAACTAGGATAAAGACTGTTAATAATAATGCACGTGATTTAATGGAAATTCTAGTTCCCACTTTTCAATATTACACCTGGAAAATTAAATAATCAATTTGTTGATAAGATAGCAGATATCTGTAAAGTATTTTGGACTAACAAGTTGATAAGAAAGATTAGCCTCTGCCTGACTGGAGATTCACGTGTCTTCCATAGCTGTGTGGACACCTAAGGGGACATGGGATTGGGGCTCTGTGTGCTTTCTTTATTCTTAGCGACCTGGATTCATAGCCTGGACTGCATCTCCCATGATGCAGCTTCCTCCCTGGTAAATTAGCCAGCTGTCTTTACTGATAATTGCTAAGAGAGTGTTCTTAATTCTCGTGGTATTTCTGATAAGAAATTTTAAGGATAAATGGCATGAGTTTTTTTTCAGAGATGAGTTTGGGAAAGAACAGCTATTTTTATTACACATTTTTTTTCTAACCTTTCAAGAGCTCTGCTGCTTCTTCACAAAGAGGACTGGAACTCTGGAATTAATTTTGCCTTTCAGAGTTGCCCTTTGATGGTCTTCTGAAAATTCTTTAGAACTTTAGTTAAAAGTAACAAACAATATTTTTTACGCTCCCTTTATTACTTTGTAATACATTTTTTCTATTAACTTTCCGACAGTTCCTTGGCATTCTATAGGTTCACTTGCCTTGCTGTACCTTATATGATGAGCTGAACTGTGGTCCTGAATACCTCTGTACAAATGAAACTACATTGGCCTATATCAAAATTTATTTGTGTACTGCAGAGAAGTATTTGATAAATAAAGGCTGTGAATGAAACTGCAGCCCCTTGACATCAACGTATGTCAATTCCCACATGTAAGAAGGTAGAATTAAAATTGCATCTACAGGCATAATTCTAGTTTTTAGTAATTTTTTGAGTGCTTGAACCTCCAAAATAAATTACTTAAAAATTAGCTGCATGTATTCTCACACAAGGAAGCATTTATTGCATTCATAACGGACCTCTAGTACTTCTGATAAGAAATTCTATCATTATTTATAGTCCATTTTTCATATAAACCAATCAGTAATATGTCTGCTTACATTAGGAGTTGATTTTAAAGTTTGATAAATGGCATTC
>NW_010313929.1:7348-13658 GCF_000700745.2 Antrostomus carolinensis
TGTGGCACCATTTAGCTCCTGTTGTTGAGCAACAGTATGAAGGGTAGCCACTGGAAATACCACCATTTGACAGTGGAAGTTATAGTCTTTTAAGGAAAAAATGTAATGTGGTTTTGGTTTTTTTTTTTGGTTAACAGTTTAAATTTTACAGTATTTTATACACTGTTCTGAACTTTATTTCAAAGATTCTTTTAGCTTCAGAGTCATGTATTAATATCCTATATAAACAAATGTTGTCAAAGGCTTAATGCCTTTTAGGTCAGATCTCCATTTTTACAAGGACAAAACAGCTCTGAAATCAGAAATAACGCAATAAGCATTCATCTGCATATTACAATAACAAATAGTACACTATTAAGATGGCCACACTGTATAGAACAAGATGTGTAATACTATGTAATTACAATGTAATATCAGAAATAGGTATAATCCCTTTCCTGAAACACAAGGTAGCCTTAACTATTTTGAAACCACTTTAAAAAGACAAGTAAGTAATGCTACTGATATTCAAATCCATTTTACAAATCCTTAGAAAGCAGCAGCTATAAGGTTATAGTAATTGAAATGGTAAGGTTCCAGGAGAATTGAGTCCATCATTTTGTTATGCATTTTCACAAATAAGATGTGATGATAGGGGAAAAAAAAATAAATAATGTAATTTATGTCAGCTAAAGATACGGTCACAGGTGTCTGACATTTTTATCTGTTCTTCATGGTACAGTAGGTTAAAAAATTCCCTCTTACTTTCTCCAATTACTGTAATTATATAGGGGATTCCCCTTAGCAATTTGTTAAATGGGTTGAGGTGTAATATTCACTAGCCTCCTTTGAAGATATTCTGGATGTATTAAAGTCCCATTACACTTTATTACTGCTAGTATATCCATTTGTAGTAACAAATCAATATTAAAAATTTTAACAAATTGAGTTTTACAGGAAGGGTGCCAATTATAAATCCAGCCTTAATAGTCCAAACTAAGATAATTTCATTTTCAATCACATGTTTATAGTACCTAGACCCAAATCGTTTCCTCTTTACCCAAAACATACTAACCTCAGACATTCGAGATGTCAAAGCCTAAAGCCTCCAAATCAGTAAGAATGACTTTGCAGTGCAAAGATGATTGGGAAATACAGCTTTTATCTTTTATGCTGCTGTAGAGGTAGGGTTCAGGCAATGAAGAAGAGACAGGTTTCATACCTCTTTTTCTAGTAGCAGGTGGTGTAGCACATGGCTGAAAGGTGCTGCATGACCTGCATTACCCATCGCTGCCACGTGTATCTGTAGCAAACATGCTAAGTGCAGACACAATGCACAGAAACTTCTTTAGGGGACAGTTTTCCATAGGAAACTAGACAGTTTTCTAAGGCTATACATAGGCAGCAGCAGAATATCGATAGCACCACTATTGCTTTGGCTACACTAAAGCTCTGGAAAGCCCTTATGGTAGCTATTGCTGTCACTGGCTAAAGTTTAGCAGAACAATAACAGGAACAACAGATGCTCTCCACAGAAGAAGCTGTCCATAGCTCTCTCCTGAGCTCATGGAGATAGAAACGCTCAAGGCCAAGGCTCTCGCCTTTGCAATAGTGAAATTCAGTTTTAGCTATGTTATTGGGAAGTCCTGAGCTCTCTCTGCTTCCATTTGTATGCAATTTAGAGAAAAATGTATAAATGAGTTCTGTTTATTGAAAAGTGACCTACGTGGGATTGACATAAATTATATTGCCTTACATCTTAATATGCTTAACTCCTTAAACCATTAGTTTATAAAGAAGTAGATGAAGCATAATTAAACACATTGGGACTGATCCTATAGGCTAATACAGCAACTGACATCCCCAACAGTTATAGTTTTTTGCCAAAGAAGTATAAGGCCAAGCCAGCAGCACACATAAAATAAAGTGTACTTAGAAAACAAACCCCCTTTTAAAATCAAAATTTGTGCAGCATATATTTCTCAATGGAGTGCCAGCATAAGTAGGAAATTCTGAGGCCAACAACTGCATTCTGGCTCTCACTGAATTCTTAGAAGTGATTCCAAGAAGTATGTGTTGGCAGCCTAGTGTGATGCAGAAATCCATATAACTTCTCAGAACCTGATCTGCTATTTGGGTGTATGTCTTCATGTAGTGATCATACATAAAAGAAATCCAGAGGTAGCACATATATTGATCGCTGAGTCCTGAAGACAGAAGTTACCCAATATGGAACAGGTCAGAGAAGTCCATCAGGAATCTATTCTCTCCATTTACAGACTACAGCTTCCTAGCAGAAAGTGCTTAATGTCCATATCAAGGTAGGAGTTAAGGAAGAGATGTTATATTCTAGGTCTTAGTTCAGGTTCCACTCTGCCTTTAAATAATGGCTGTATTTTGAGGTGTGGGATATATGATCCCTTCAATGCACAGGCAGCTTCTCCCTCATCTTCTGTTTCCCATCTCATGTCTGCCTTGCTGTTCTGTGTATTTGTAATACTGGACAGTACCTAGAGGCTCTAGGTTTAACAGAGTATTTAGTATGTTTGCTCTCATTATTTTTCAATCAGCTGAACTCTACAGATAACAAGGAATTGTTTTGATTGCGCATATCCAGGGTTTACCAGTTCAGTAGTAATTCTTTAGCAATCCTGTCACTCTTTTTAGCAACACACAAAAGACAACACAGCTGGAAGAATAACAAAAGCAGTAGTTTGCCCTGGGACTGAAAAAATGCTTTTCAATAAATCACCATGAACACAAGCACACCTTGCAGCTCATTTCCCTGAAGAAGAGCAGCACAGCTTGAGAAACAGTCTACCTAAAAGGATGAGAAGTTAGCCAACATAACGGAACAACAAAAAAGAAACTAATCCTACTTTTGTAAACAGCAAAAATACCACAGGGGAGATGTCTAGAGTTGTTAGGAATGCTTTAACACTAAGTGGATTTTTGTAATAAACATTTTAACAAGAATGCAAAACTTAGGAGCTTTTTTTTACCAGTTAGTTGAGACAAAATATTCTGCTTCAAAAACAGGGCATTTGTTTTCTTACTTTTCAGGATCTCTTGAAATATAATCTATTTCCTCTTGTGCAAAAACTATACATTCCCTTCCACAGCTGCCTAAGCAGGAGAAAAAGACTGTAGGCATTTATGAAATGGCATGAGACCTTCTGCTGCCTCCACCTTTCCTCAGCTGGGCAAGGATGAGCAAAACAGCAGAAAAAGCTGTGGTAGGACAATTCAGAGGAAAAAATGTCTTTGATGGTTCTCATGCATCCCCGTATAACCTTTCTTCCTTCCAGAAAATAAGTCAGTCCTTTATGCACCCAAAAGTAGAAAAAAGATGGTTCTTGGTTGTAGCAAAATTAGGAATGTATTTCCTGCAAAGAGCAGTTGAAGAGATGCAGTATGCCTTCTCTAGCATGGCGGTTATTGTGAACCTAAGGATAAGGAAAAAACCAAGTGATACCAAAGTTAGCAGAAGCCTGAACTATCATGTCACCATGATATACTCAATATTGGTCTTGCACCCCGCATTATAAAGGTTAGCCTTGTTCCTTGTTTTCCTCTACTTTTCCTCAATTCACTGTCCTTTCCAAAGTTGAGGCTTTTCATTCCGGCAGTGGGAAGCGAAAGAATACCTAGAGACAGGCTGTATTCTCTCTCCTTTACCCTTACAGCTTTCCCCCTTTCCAGCAAAGTGGGATGAGCAACAGTCTGTGGGTCTCAAGCAAGAAATGGATGAGGACTGTCCTGCAGTGCAGTTCTCTCTTGGGTATATGGGTTACAGGAAAAAGAGAAAGGCTTGAGAAGATGCAGTGAATTTTTGTCCTATGAAGTTTCATGGGGACAGAAGGGTCCTGGTTGAGTCACTAAATCAAATTACCACCAGCAGGAGACTGAATCCACCCTATTTCCTAACTAACCAGTCTTACAGATCAGAGACAGGAGGAACACTTCAGTCAGAATCATCATATTGTGTCACTTAAAGCAGTCAGCTCAGTGGTATAGACCTTGGACATTTCTGTTTTCAGCTGGATTTCACCTGAATTCCAACCAAAATACCAGGTACCATATTTTGCTCATACCTTGAAGCAGACAAGGGCATACATAATTGCAGAACAGAATTTAAGACAGACCCTTACTACAGACAGCTCAAATTCTCCTAGAGGAAATTAGCCTTAAAAAAAACAAATTAAAAAAGCCAAACCAACAAAGAAAACAATTCTGCTGATCTGACAAAACCAGAGGAATTTCTTGTCTTTCATTCTGGGCTATGTTGCAAGGAAAGGAAATCACCCTGGAATACACTGGTTTTGTAACTCTTACTCCACAGTTAGGAGATGTTGGCCACTTATACAACTAGACAGTATCTACACAAATCTACTGGTTTGGTCCTTTTCTCCATTACTGCACAAGTGTTACAGAAATCAGGGAATAAAGAAGGTATTTCTATTTGTCCCGCTGAAGACACAACTGCCAGGGTTGTGCCAGAGTTGTACTACCAGTATCACTGAACTTAAATGCCATGAAACTCAGGAGTTTCACGGGGGCAGCATGAGGGGAAAGCACCATTTGTGTGAAACATTGTTTCGTTTCTGGGAAACAGATCTTGTGTGCCAGCAACAATGGTCCCAAGTGGATATAGGAAGAGGAAGGTTCTAGAACACTAGGATGAGATCAGAGCAGGAAAGGGAAGGTATGAACCCTTTGCTTTCATCCTCAATGCCATGTGGCAGAGAGACAGGACCTCCTGACATGTGGTTGTTGAGCTGAAGCAGTTTTTATAGAGCAGATGGGAGCCAGTTCACACTCAGCACCTAACTGAGTCTGTGTGTTTTGGGCTGAGCTACAGGGTCATCATCTGCCTGTAAGCACACAGTATCAGGCTAGTATTAGATAAGCACTGTGGATACATATGAGCATGTTCTGGTGAATGCTCCTGTGGTTGGATTGCAGCATTCTCTCTTTTAGACTACATATAAATTGCTTGGGATGCACAGTAGGACTTTATCTATGTTTTGTATATCAGGTAGCATACTAATGGAGGTCAGAAAATAGGAACAGCAGTACAATAAAATCAACTGAGTGACATTTAAAAATCACTGCAAAGGAATGTTCCCAGTGCTGCTGTCTTGTTTGTTTCGAACTGCAGCATCAGGGCAGAGAGGCCACACAAAGCAGCAAAGGAGGTGGGATGCTCAAGGAAGCTGTGGCTGTCTGGTCACTTCACTGAGGTTTTTTAAGACCACAGTAGAACCTTGAAATCTTGGTTTCTGATTTCAGTGTAAAAATATGCTGTTGACTACAGTCTTTTCTGACTCAGGAATTGCACCACAGTGGAACTGCATGAAATACTCCTAGAGTTGCAAATTGCACAAGGGGAAAAGTGCATTTCCTTTGCTGTATGTCTTATTTTGAAATCTCAGAGATTTTGTGAGTAGGTTTACAAATGCACAATCCATTTGACCAGCTCATGGAGAACTGGGAGACAAGTTGAGACAATCAGCCTGATTCCTTCTTGTGCCTTGAGATGAAATGTAATCTGCTAAAATTTTATACTCATTTTGTTTGGATATTAAAACCTGAAAAATCACTGGAAGAGTAGTCCCAGTTCTTATAGTGTACCTAAGTAAATCAGGACTAATTCAATTACATTCCTGGGCCTATTCTTTTATACAAAATAAATGTGTTATTTCCCTCTGAAGTTTCTGTACCGTGCTAGGGCAGAACAGAAGGCAATGGACTTGTTTTGATGTCAAATTAGTAAAACCAAAGACAGGATCAGATTTGCTGACTAAAAATATCTACAGAAGAAAAAACCTGCACCTGATCCAAGGGGAAGTAATGAACGCATAGCTGATGTGGAATGATAATGGAGTATACCCGCGGAAATGATTGCAAAGTTAATCTTAAAAATCAAATAACCTAATTCTGATCCCAGTTATTTTTATTAAAATCAACTTGAAAAGAATGTCTAATGATTTGGTACTGATGTTAGTTCAATTAGTGGAAAAGTGTAAAAAACAAAAGGAATAAAATACTTTTAATCTTACAAAAGGAGAGCTTCCTGGGGTGTGAGGAAGATGTGTACATGCTGGAACCATGAAAAAGCTTCCCTGTGAGGAGTAATGAGTTAGTGAACCTTTTTCAAGTACAACAGACTTCTTTTTGAAGCTAATATTTGCCTTGTAGTAACAGAGTTTCACAGTGACTACAAAGTGCTTGTTAATTTCTGTTGCTGGGTATACGCTACAACCCCAGTCAGTACGTGTAAATGAATACATGTAAATGAGCAGGGCTCATTTGGAGGGCTTTAAACTAG
>NW_010313930.1:0-1994 GCF_000700745.2 Antrostomus carolinensis
AGGCAGGGGAGTTCACACAGAGCTCAAGCACAGAAATCTCTCATAAAAGAAAAATAAAGATGTATCTGTTGTCTGCAAGCAGCTATTCTTTAACAGCATGGCATGTGTCCTATTCCAATCCTTTTCCCTTTATATTCTTGCAGTAATGGACAGCTCTGCGTGATGTTTGTTTTGGTATTACTTTTGCAAGCATTCTTTCTCATAAGTAATTTCTCTAGTGGATGAGGAGCACACGGGTTACAGATGTGTTATTGCTGTGAGTGGTGGGCTGGCAGGGCTTAATTATGCCAGTCCACAATTACCAATGTTACAACTGTCCAACCCCGAGAACTCTGAGGATCTCCTCTAGGTCTCTTTCTTCGATGGTCTGGACCATCACAATCAGGGGGAAGTCCTTCACCAGTCTCAGTAGGCTTGAACCAGTCTTTTTCACCTCGGATGTATGTGCTGGTTGCAGTAAGACTCGGGCATCTACTTCCCCAATGACCCAGGAGGATTTCCAGTGCTCAGCCTCTTGGTGGAGGATCCCATGTGAGATCACCAGCTGTATGCAAGGTGAGCTGCCACCAAGAACTTCTTTGTCTGTGCCACCAAAAGAAAGCTTCTGCCAGCAGATCTTTTCCTCATTGGCCTTGATGAACTACCAGGAAGGACACAAATCATGACAATATGAACTAGAAACTTATTTTAGAGGAGTAAGGGATTAAAAACTGTTCATGAGAAAATCCTTGGCCAGCTCAGCAATATGATGCCAGTGAAAGTCAGTCCTTTGCCATAGGGCCAGGGTCTCCTTTTAGAGAAAGCTTGGAATGACTCAGGCCAGGGTCATTCCTAAAGCCAATGAGAAACCTATAACAACAAATACAAATATTGGAACTTGTTCACAGAGCTGTAGTTGTGTGGATACTACTCAGAATAAAATGTTCTTCTTTGCAAAAGTTGTAAGAACTGTCAGAAGAATCACATTGTATGTTTTCTGTCTCCCAGTCATGTCTCTGCTGGAGATGTCTGCCATCACAGGGTGGAGTGGTCTCCTCTGAACAACTTGCTTTCTGCTGCTGCCCTCTCCAAGGCCATGTCCTCACCACATAACCCTATGTTCAACCTCCTGGCACATGGCAGAGCAGAACTGAAGTGTGTAGAGGTGACCAAGTGTACAGCAGCAGGTACTTAATCCAGCACATGTAGGCATGGCCAAGGAAGCACTGAGTGTGAGCAATCTATTCTAGTGAGAATAGGTTGCTCACACCTATTCAAGTGAGAACCTATTCAAGATACAACCTATTCCAGGAAGGTCACCCTGCATTCTGGTCACCCCTTGGGGTCCCCACACAAGCGTCTCACCCTGTTACCTCATGCAAGCTAGAGATGAAACCTGAAGAAAGACTGGAGAGCCCAAAGCGCTTCTCAATGGTGGTGAGGCTGCTCTTGAAGTTGGCACTGTAGAGGAGTTGGGAGAGTTGGAGAAGCCCATGGCACAGCACAAACACCTGAGGGCAAAAAAAAGATACCATCCCAGTTAGTGCCCTGCTGATGTGCAACTGCTGGCAACCATGCCTCATGTGAGGGGTTTGAGAGTAATACCCATGTGGACTCAAGTTAGCCAACACAGCTGCACCTCTGACATGCAACAGATCTACTGAAAGGCCCAGTCCTGGATCTGTAATTAACTTAGCTTTGCAAAATGAGTGATGCAGTGTTCAGAAGAGAGGACAAGGAGGTCTATTTTTGTCTTTTCTCTGCTTTACTGCTATTAGCATTCATTATTATTTGCACTGCAGCAACCCTTGTGCAACCCTCAAGAGCAGCTCCAACCCTGGGAGGACCTGTTGCACTGGGAGCTGTACAACAATAAATTGACAAGATGGGCTTGACTCACTACAGGGGCCCCTCACTCCAAGAAGGACATGGAGGTGCTGGAGCGTGTCCAGAGAAGGGCAACGGAGCTGGGGAGGGGGCTGGAACACAAGTGTGATGAGTTCATGGCTGAGGGA
>NW_010313930.1:2140-5237 GCF_000700745.2 Antrostomus carolinensis
AAGGGCAGTTGAGATTGGATGTGAGGAAGAATTTCTTTGCAGAAAGGGTTCTGAGGCATTGGAAGGGGTTGCCCAGGGCAGTGGTGGAGTCCCCGTCCCTGGAGGGATTGAAGAGTCGTGTAGACACAGTGCTGAGGGACATGGTTTAGTTGGGGACTTGTCAGTGTTGGGTTAATGATTGGACTGGATGATCTCAAATGTTTTTTCCAATCCAGGCAATTCTGGGATTCTGATTCTGGGACATTGCATAGCCTGGGTGGGTGCTCTTGAGACCACTTTAGAGCTAACCCTGCAGCTGCCATGCTGCAGCTGAAAGGGAACCACGCTGCTTTTGTCTACCTGAGACCCAGTATTTCCAGTAGGTCCTGTGAATTCACTCAGCTGTAAAGCCCATTAACAGAACCTGCTCCAAGGGGTGTTGCAAGAAAAAGCTGAAAAAGGGCTTTAAAAGCCCCAGAGGGAAAGGATGAAATATGCACCATGTAGACTCACTACTGGAAGACCTCTGATGTAGTCTATAAACTGCACCTTTCCCTCAAGCCAGGCTGTGAGCTAGGCCAGAAACCAAACCGAATGGAGGCAAAACTTGCCTGGAGCAGAGGAGGGAATATGGAGAGTTTACGGGGCAGGGCAGAAGCATGGTAGAAAGAGTCTGGGTGGCCTGGGAGAGGAAAACTCTCTCAACCGGGGATGCAAGAGGCAGCTCACAAGTGTCTTTTGATCTATATTTAGTCAGAACAGTTTTCCTTTATTTTTCTTGGAATGGAATGCATCCCCACAGTGCCAAAAGTATTTTTAAAAAGTATTCTAAAATAATTAAAAAAAGGGGGGGGGGGAAGGTCTTTTTATTTAAATTCACAGGAAATCAAATATTTGCTGAATACCGGAAACATGTCCCACAAAGATAACGGCGGGAAGCCCGAGATGATGAATGGGGGATCAAAGGTACTGCAGGGCTGACAAATTCCTTATGTCCTTGGCTAGGAGAGCAGCAATACTTGTTATTAGTATTTATTTGAAATGGCGGTAGCGCCCAGAAGCCATGAACCCATTGTGGGAAAAAAACCAAACCAAACCAGAAAAATAACAAAATTGTCCGCCCGAGACAGAGGATGCAAATGCCGTAGGTGGGTGGAGTGGCTTTTTTGGGGAGCAGAGGAGGATGCAGAGCCAGGTCCAGCAATGGCAAGAGAATTTGTGTAGAGGAAGATGGGCAAGATGATGACTATTTGGGTAGGAGATGATGGCCAAGAAGAAGGTTATTTGGCTAGGAGAAGATAAGAAGAAGATGGCTATCTGGGTAGGAGAAGATAAGCAAGAAGTTGGGAAGCTTCTCCTGTGAGGGAGGATAGCACCAGGCAGAAGACATAGCTCGGTATCTAAAAGCATAAGAGGTGGGAGAGATGCTGACAGACAGTGGGTAAGAAGAGGACAGAAGTGAAGGGAAGGAGAAAATGGAGCCCTGGCAGTGTGAGGGCAGGTTGGGAACAACTTGGAGACCACAGAAAAGTAGGAGAAAGAAAAAAAAAAAAAAAAAAAAAAAAAAAAAAGAGGGAAGAAGGGTGAGAGGAACAACAAGCTGCCATCATAAACTCCCCAGCCACATCTTGGAGGGGTATCAGCAGACAGGCTGGCATCAGGCAGGCATCTGCCACCATGGTAGCCGAGCAGGAGAGGACAAAGTCCCAGGCTGGGACTTTGCCCCAACAAAAAGTCGCAGAGCAACAATGTGGGGTGTAACATGGGAAACCCTCCCAGACAGGGACAAAGTGGAAGTGAAACACCTGAAAGTAAACTCTTGAAGCAGAATGACCTCTACACCTTCCAGCTATCAACTCCTATGTTCAAAAATCCATCCCAGCATGATAGCTGGATCCAACACCTTCACCTTCCCCAATCCTGACCTGGGATCACCATTTAATTAGTCCAGCTGGGCTGGTCTGGAGCAGAGAGGCGACTCCTATGTGGATGAGAAATTGAGAGGAGATCTTGTTGCCAGAGAACATTCATTTTTGTTCCTGCTGCTCTGGCCAGACCCTACTGAAGTCATTTGAATAAGGAAGCACTGGCTAAACAGCGGAGAGATGGGACCTCCTGAGATGCAGAGCAGCTGGAGGGAGAGCTTTCCCAGTGCGAGGCGTTAGCTGGAGAAACCAGGCTGTTTACCAATGAGGAGGGAAAAGGGTGGATCACCAAGGCTGAATTTAGCACAGCAAATGTCAGCCTAATCCCAGGGCACACGGGGAGATGAGAAGTGTCAGGGAGAGAGAAGATGCTGGCAGGGAGGGAAGATGAGGAGGAGAGGCAGACTGACTCCTTGAAATGCTGGGCATGGGCAGAAGAAAAAGGCATGGAAGGACCATGGGGAACCTGCATTAACTGTGCTTCATGAGAGGATGGAAGGCAGGAGATGAGAGGGAAAAGCTGTGGTCAGAGAGGGCAGGCAGGAGAAGGCAGAGCCGGCAGGAGGTGGCCTGAGGTGGGTTTATGCATTGGTGACAACCTGAGGATGGACAAAATGGGGCCGTGGATCCTGAGATGCCTGGGAGTAAGCTGGGGCTGCCTGCCCATGAGGGAAGGCAAGGTGGGAGAAATGCAGCTGGAGACCAATGACGAGGGGAGAGGGAGACTTTGGCATGCAACTGCTCCCTCCCACCCATGAGACCTTCTAATCCGGCTCCTGCGATCTGGGTTAGCAGGAAAAGCAGAAGAGCAAGAGGACCTCAACCCACCCCATGCTGCTGCCGGCATCCGGACTGCACAGCAGCATCAGCCCTTGGATGCAGGGAGCTGGGAGGGTGGGATCCTTCAAGTTTTGGGCACTTGGATCTAAGTGCAAATAGCTGGGAGAGGGGCTTACTTACTTGGAGGGTTCTCCAAAAGGACCCCACACACTGTCTGACCTTGGCACTGGCCAAGATGCTCCAGCTGGGAAGAGCTGACCTCTGAGGCTGGTGGAGATGAAGGGCACCACTCTGCCATGTCCCCTCGCAGGTCCTCATCCATCCATCTCCTATTCCTGTCCCTCTCCCCATGCATCCTCATCCCCACATAGAGAATCACACCGAATTGCCTGGATTGGAAAAGCCCTTGAAGA
>NW_010313931.1:0-8308 GCF_000700745.2 Antrostomus carolinensis
AAAAAAAAAAAAAAAAGAAGAAAGAAAAACCAGAGGCAGTCCCGGGCATGCCCAGGAGCAGACCTTTGGGCACCTCAGGAATTTTACTGGGAGGAACAGGCACTAGCAGACTTCAGACGCCTCCAGGGTTAGGCAGTAGCTGAACAGGGGTTTTGAGGATCTAAATATTGGCCGCAAATGCCTACAGAGGCAGTTAGGCAGAGCTTACATGACTAAACCTTTTTTGTGGCTCTAGCCCTAAACTAATATTATGGAAAATACCAGCAATTATTAGGGACTTCTTATCAGCTTGGATACATATTCCCTTCGCATAACTTTACCATGGCCTCATTCATGTGGTGCTTAGAGAGGATGAATACCTGTTCTGCATGAGTAATTATGCCAAAGGCTCATGTGAGGGAGGTAGTTTATGACCGCTGAATAAGGCCAGCTATGTTTACCCATACAGCTTCATCATTTAAACTAAAAATTGGTCTTACCACTAAATCTCCCTTGCTGCTTCGTTTGCCTGATTGCAAACAGATCCCAGAATATGCAGTTGCACTAAGATGATTGATGCCAAGATGCTGCACTGAAAAGGAAATATTCTTTTAAGTGTTATCACGTCCATGAGCATAAGCAAAGCCGTGTCACGTGACGAAATGTAAATAGAGCATTTCTTAGAAAAGCCATTCATTTGCCTCCATGATTTATTATTCAGTGACATGTAGGCTATTTTTTCTTTGTTATTGGCACTCATGTTCATAATAACAAGGTACTTGACTTGAAGGTATTTGGCCAACCTTTCCAAAGTGCTATGTAAGCAGTAATCAGAGAGTGCTAGGTTTGTGAGTCAACAAATTGCTCTCCCATGCTGATCAAACAGTCTTGGCATCTCTATAAAAAAAAAAAAAAATACAAAAACTGATTTTGAATTAGCCTATCCAGTTCTCTCTCTCAAATTATTTATTGTATTTGCATTTGGCAGAGTCCAGGCTTAAAATAACTGAAGGTGCCAGTTGTTTTATTAATACAATTTTCCATGTGATTTTCATTTCTATTTAGAAGGATAAATCAGATGGACAGTTAGTTAGCCTTCATAGTTTTTATTGCCATAAATTGGGGTGGGTTTCATTTGCTCAACCTAGGGACAGATGCTTCTCTCATTTTACACCATACCTCCATAGCCTGCAGTAGAAAGCAGTCTGATGCTCGAGTCAAAGTTAGTCAGGTCAGTAGAGTTGAGATTTATTGTGGAAAGCTTTCATTCCAGCCCACACAGGGTTGTTACTATTAAAACAAGTAACAATCAGATCCACTGCACAAGCTGCAGGCTTTAACAGGAAGGGGAACAAAAATCTAAGTGGGATTTGTACTGAATGTCTATACTCTATGTCCATCATATGCGCTTAGAAATCCAGGCCCTGAATCTGAAACTTGTATTCCCATGCTTAGTCTTGCTACTTCACTGTGTAACTGAATGGGTTAAAATGAAATACATGTATATGTGTATCATCTCACTGCTACTGTGTGCAAAGTGAGTAGGGTTGCATGAATAATTGCATAAATAATTTTCAGCATGACTGCTGAATTGGAAATATTTTGGAAGCTTGGATTAAATTGATGCAACTCCCCCCTCCTTTTTTTTTTTACATGAAATGAAAAACAAGTAAATGTCATTTTGTATTGAAAAGCTCCTTCTGACCCCCAAAATGAAACACTTCATTTTTGGACACATGTAGTAAAAGCAAAGGAAATGAAAAGGCTAGACTTCATAAAGCAAGAAGTGGCGTTCTCCCCCTTTTCATTCAGTAGCCTGGATGCAAAAGATAAATCCTTTGGCTTCCTGAGGTGTTTGAAGCTGCTGTCTCTCCTCCCTGGGAATGCCACTCACCATCCCTTAGGTTAAGGGGGACAAGCAGACTGTGACTTTCCACACAGCCCTCCAGCTGTGCAGATTTCCTCCATGCTGCCTGTTTTGTGCTGTCCCAAATGTGGAAGCAACAAATGCGGAAATGAGGTGAGGTGCAAGAGCTTGCACCAGCTGCCTCCAAAGGAGTAAGGGTAACCTGCCACAGTTGAGATGATTCCCTGAGGTACAGTGTTGGGGGTGAAAGTGCTTCCAATCACCCTCCTTTTGGTCATATTTCAGTTTGGCTGTGCAATTAGATGTTCTCTGAACCCAGGGCTTGCTTATTTTCTGGGAGGGAGTCCTTCCCAGCAGGCTACACAGTTATGCTGCTTTTTAACCAAAGAGTTACTTCAGCATTTGGTTTCTACCAAAGTGCTGTTAAAATAGTTTCACATATTGCAGGACCACAAGCATCTGTTAATTATGGCTCTGAGGTTTATTTATTTATTTATTTTAATAGCTAGGTCTTATTGACCTTCACTTAAGCACTTCTGAATATTTTACCCCATATAAAGACTGCTGTGTTTAAAAGGACTAAAAATTGCCATCACGGGAGCCCTGGATTCAAAGATAGTCTGCAGACCTCATTAAGGCAATGAGCCTACCAAGTCCACTCTTTTCAATTCAGTGGAAGCCACACTCAAGTCCCTTCATGTAGCAAAACAGCTGCTAGAAAATGGAGGCTGCCTGACATGGGCAGAGTGAGCTAAGCTCACCCAGGGAGACTTGCCTTTTTTGACATAGGGCTGATGAGTGAAGCAGAGTCAAGATCTCTGAGCTAGAGAAAACTGCCCTGGTTGTCTTGTGTCCCAGGAAACATGACTTGTGTGGTCTCTGTCAGGAAGCATATTTACAGTGGTAAATCTTGACCAATGCAAAGCAAGACTGGCAAGGTCTTCCAAGCCCAGCTAGTGGCTAGTAATCTAGAAGGCCTGCGTTATGCCACTGAGAAGTCTTGTCTCATGAGCAGGAGAAAAGCAGATTTTTGAGAAGTTTTGAGGAAGTAAGATAAGCAGAACCAGCTCTTCAAAGAGTGATAAGATGCTCTAGACATTCAACATATCCAAAAGCCAGACTACATACTTGCATGCTAAATATGGAGGTAGGAAATGCTTTGGGTTAGACAACAGTGTTTCTATGTATATAAAACTTTTCAGTTGTCTGTGGCAGGCACCCACCTACATCAGGCACCCAGCTACATCAGTTCAGGTTGAGATCAATCTTACATTATCACAGTAATATGCACAGGGCAAGAGTCATTCAGAAGCTTCCAATCTAAAAAAGTGAGACACATAGATCATAATTGTGGCATTGGTATTTTATCAGGGAATTAAAAAATAAGAAGGCAATGTACAGATTCACAAAAGACTTGAGGCTACTGAATTCAGTACTATTTAGGCACTTTCTATCTGTTAGGGAAAGGAAAAGCTGTGAAAATTCATGAAAGGTGTCCTGATTGCCAGGCCAGTGCTGTCCACAATGTCCATCCTTCCCCTCGGTTGTATTATCCTCAGTGCAGGATGTTTTCAAACAAGAGTATTTTCAAAGGGCACTTTACACTCTACTTGCAGATGACCCCTCATGTTAACTCAGCACAATACTTCAGGATTTCTTTGGCCAACACTACTTTGTTAGATTTAGGATTCTCCCCACATTTGTATTCAACCACACATCCTTGCAAACACTAATCCACGCTAAAAACCAGAAGCTGCCCAAACACAATTCCCAAGAAGTGTGATATAAGTGAATACCTCACTGTGGCACAGCCACTAACAAGTGTTATAGAAAAAATAAAATAAACCAAGATTTGCTCTGGAACAAAAACACATGATAAAATTCCTTAGTGAACATTTTTGAGACATGGCTTTTACATTTAATTTACAGTTTCCAAGTGTCTATCTCTTCAGGTCGGATTTTACATATTGACCATAGGTAGAACACACCCCATTTTATAATTCCCTTATCTTACTTAAATAGGAGACAGATAGTGACTTCTATACATGCCTACTCTTTGTTAATAGAAAACAGGGATTTATTGAAAATTTCCTTATCACCTTGAGTTCCCACACAGGTGTTGGTGGTGATAAACTACTGAATGATATAAACAATGATTTCAGGCAAAAAGTAACAACTGTCCAACAGGAAAGGAACTAAAACCAGAAATTAATCCACATTTCCTGAGTAGGATTTGTAACTGAAAATACTAAAATATGGGAGCATAAGTGTGAATTTTCTCACTGTGCCTGTGAAGCATGGAGTCTCTGGGACTTCTCTTTAGTAATACTTACTCTTACTTCTCACAACCTGCAGGCATCTTCTCTTGCATTTTGAGATCTTGATGGGTGACTCACAGATATGATAAGGAACTGTATGATATTCCCTCTAGTTTTAGCCAATGATATGAAAATTGAAAGAAAATATGCATTTATCCACTGTCAGGTTTCTCTCCAAAGGTTGTTACCATAGAACAGCTGTTCTGCAACTAATCCTGAACAACAGTGGCAGGAGAGTAATTCTGGAAGAAGAAACCTTTGTTCTGAGTTAGCTCTAACCATTTCCAGCCAAACTGTTAGTTTTCTAGTGACTGTTCTTTAAGGTGTAATAGAGTATAATAAATATATTTTATATTTTATATATAGGTACAATAAATATATTTTAACCAGCTTACCTGTGTTGCTGCCACTGTGCAATGAGTGTATCGAATCACCTCAGATACGCAGAGAATTGTAAGAATTTATGTTCTACTTTGCCTTTCAGTATTTTCATTTTTATATTCTGAGAAAAACCTGTATTCTCTAACCATTACTAATTTCTTCCAAACAGACTACTAGAGGCCTAAAAAAACCGCAAATGCACACTTGCTGTTGTGAAAGTGCATGGCCAAGTCTTTGCTCCTGCGAAGGCCACAGCTTTCTGGCCAGTGTCATTAGGGACAAAACTAGAAAGCTCAGCATGTGATGATGTTTTTGAAAATCCAGCCTCTGGCAATTTTCCACCATCTGCATTTATTATCCAATAATGGGATCAAGTAAGATTAGAACTACATAAAAACTTTAGTGAAATGTAGGGGAATAGAGTATCAGTTTAACAGAAGTAGGATCTGAAACATACATTTAATTTCACAAGAAACATTCCAAGATTGTCTCCAGGGCTTTGTCTGGAGAAACACAGCCTCGTGGTCCCTGCCAGGACAGGGCTCTGGCATTTTTTCATGTGGCACTAACAGGCTTCAGCAGCTGCGCGCGGCTAGGCAGGCATCGTCATCACTGGACAAGAGTACCAGACTCCTTAGTCTAAAAGGACAGCACTGCCATTCTCTTATCAATTCCCTGTAGTGTTTCTGACAACTTATCAGGAATAAAAGGTACTTCAAAAAGTGGTCATTTTTCTTGGGAGAAAAAGTGATTATTTTTTTTTTATTATTTTTTTTTTTTCCCTCAGTGGCTTATAGATTATTTCTCTAGGACTACCTGGTAATTGAGTCCTATTGGGTAGGGAAATCTATCTTTCTTAGATTTTAGAAGGATATTTTTGTATTTAAAAAACATTAACAATATCAGACCTATTTTTTTTTCTCATATTTCTGCCTTATATGCTTTCTGCAATGGTTTTATACCCCAATCTGCCTCCATGTGGAAAATGTCTTGCCAAGCCTTTCCATAATCACTTGTCTTCCACATCTAGTTATCTACTCAACTTCTGCAACCTAGAGTTGGACACCTGGTTAATAAACTGGTTTGAGTAGTGAGAGGATAGCTAAAGGGAGAGATTATTTGCCTTCCTTTTGTCAAACCCTAGCTAACAGTTTTAAAAAGTGATCTAATAGCTAACAGTTTAACAAAGTAATCTTGAATGTCTTCCATAAGGTAAAGTGTTGTCTGAATAGGTTTCTTTTAGCATCTACAAGAGTAACCAAGTTAAAAACAGAGGTTTGCAAACCTAGAGTGTGTGATTTACTAATGGCAGGATTCAGTGGATCTCAGGTTCACAATGCTTCCAGTTTCCAGGATATGCAGAGTACCAGTACATAGGCCCAGTGTGCCACTACACAGCTGAACAGTAGCGTCCTTACAATAGTGACTTCGCAAATATTGCATTCTCAAGCCCTTTCCTAGAGGGTTTTTCACTCAAAATGGATGGGAGTAGGAGTATAGACTCAGAGCACCACTGGCAGAACACCTATTTCAAGGGCAACCGTACAGAGTACCAAATATCTCTTGATCTTTCCTGAGCACTTTTTGTAAGCATCAGATATGCTTAACACTTCTCAGTAAATCTTTTCACAGGTATAATTTAACATGCATTAACCAAAATGCAATAAAGCTCTTTAAGTGTCTTTGCATTCTTGAGACCTGTTGCATTATTTTTATCTGAAGTAGTCACAAGCAATCACATAAGTATTCTTTATTCTCGCTGTAGTTCTTGTAACATGAGTGTTGACTGTGGATTATGCCTCACACTCCAGCACCACCAGTACTGTCTCATGTCATTGATGCTTCCTCAGTCAGGGTCCTGTTGGATGCCACCATCTGTCAGAGTCCACAAGAAGGCACGGGGTCTGAGAATGGATTCTCATGAGAAAGACAGCAATGTGAAGAGGAAATGTCCCACCAGGAATCCTTTCTTGGGACAGGCTCCTGTGGAAAAGAACAAACCCTTATTGTCACTATTGCAGTTTTAACTTTATATTCTTGTGCTCATCCTTTGATTCATTCTCTCTCCCCCCACTCTATTCCCATCCGACGGGTGGGAAACAGGATATTTTGTGAAATTCTTTCCTTCCTGTGTGGGTCTACATGACATCTTTAATTAGCAACTCTCTGCAATGGAAGTGAATGAAGAAATAAAAAGCACAACTGTCCCGCTGAGGAGATCATAATAAAGTTGCTTTTTGAACAGGTATTTAAGGCATCACTTTCTGTCATTTACAAAGATCATTGATGTTAATATTTAAAAATATCACACACACACAAAAAAAATTAAAACACACTTCCCTGCAGAATGAGTGTTCAGAGTGTTCAGGAAGAGCTTTGCAAACATTGTCCCTCCTTGTGTCCTACTGGAGAAGCTGGGATGCAAAAGAGTGATGGAGTGGAGACCTCTGCCTGCTTCCCCTGGCAGAGCTCTGGCCAGCTGGCACCTGCCATTTCACCTGGGATGAGTGGGGACACTTGTTCCATTAATAACTTTACTCTGGGAGCTGATTAGAGGGAGGTGGCCTTCTACAGACAACCACTATGGTTGCAAGGATTTTTCTGAGGGTGGAATTTGACACAGACAGTAGTGCTGCCTTGGAAGGAGATCAAAGTAGAGACAAGCCTGGCAAGCTCAGAGGACCTGGACCTCATTCTTCCCTGCCTTGCTGTGTAGGACAGTAGGAGGAAAATGCTATTAAATCTTATATGGCAGGACTGTCCTTAAACACCAGCAGTCCAAGTGAAATCCCTCAACTTCTGGATGTACTATAGGTTTGGCCTATTCCTCTCTCCCAGACCCACCAAGTTGAAGTTTCCTTTTCCCACTGGTACGGCTGTACAGCCCCAGGGGATGTTAGGATGATCCTACTTTCTGATTTTCTTTAAAAAAAAAATTAAAAAATTATTTATTAGCTTGATTCTCTGATGTTTTACCTGGCACCTGGGAAAACTAATTTACACCACTACAGAGCAGCATGCACTCATTTCATGAAAACAAACAGTAACCACACAAGGAGCGAGATCAGGGGAAAACCAAGCTCTCTGTGCCAGCATGGCATTCCTTCAGCACTGAAAATGCAGGGCTATGAACCAAGCGCAGAACAAAGTACAGGATTGTGCTATTGACAAAATATCTGTCATATCCCAAAGGTGTCCAAAGGCTGGTGTGCAAAATCATATAGGACCTCAGCAGACTGTACATAACATCTAAGAAGAGTCTCACAGAAAGAAATAACAGGACACTTTTTTCCATGTTGAGCTTGTGCACCAAACTTCCCAACTGCTATCTCGCATTGTCACAGCAACAGGTTTGTCCACAGCTACTTTGTAGTATAAAGGCACTGCCTCCTGATTTTCATACAGGTCTAATCATGAAACAAGAATGTGCTTGGTTATATTCGTACTGAGACTGCATGTCCAAAGTGAAGTTTGCGCACCCCGATAAATCAGCTTGAAGCAGAAAATAGAAACTGCTACTGGTAATGGCTGAACCTATAACTCTGAGCAAAGATTACTAGTGTGTGAATATCGCTAATGGCATTAGGTGTCTTTATCACATCTTGTAAAGTGTTATCAATCAAACTACAGGTGTTAAGCAAGTAAAAGCTGTAGCTTGAGGCAATAGATAAGAACTTATCCCTTGGACCTTAAGCACTGTTCCCTACTAGAGCTTTCCTTGGAGAAAGTGTCAGGTGGGTTGACCCTGGCTAGAGGCCAGATG
>NW_010313932.1:0-1641 GCF_000700745.2 Antrostomus carolinensis
CCCAGTGCTCCTTCTCAGCACCCCCACCACAGCTCAGGCTCCTTGTCCGCTCTCAGACAGTCTGGCACTCGCAGAGTTGGTGATTTCCTGCTGGGGAGGGCTCGGAATGCTTTATTTCTCCGATCCCTGAGTTCCTTCCCCCAGACTCCTGGTGATTATTGCACAGGAGCGTTTCCACCTGTGCCAGAGGTGAAGTGTTTTGTGTCTGGCTGTGGCGTGCAGCTCTGGGGTTCTGTGGGCTCCACTGAGACCCTTCTGTGTAGGAGGAAGAGCCATGGCCATACTGGTGCTGGTGCCTGATCCCAGTTAGCGTTAGCAGTGGATTTACAGTCGATGTTTCCGAGCTCAGCGATGGATCCTTCTCGTTGCTCCTGTTTCAGGGTGGGATGTTTTACACAAGTGCTTCTCTGCCCCTGCAGTGCCTGTTTGCTGTGCTCTCATTCCATGTCTCTGTTCAAACTTAATGTGCTTTGAGGTCAAATAATGCTGGGAAAACTCTGTGGGAGGCGTTATTCCAAACTAGCTGTAGTGTTGGATTTGGTTTTGGTCACATAGAATCATAGAATAGATTGGGTTGGAAAAGACCTCCAAGATCATCAAGTCCAACCCCTGATCCAACTCCAATTACTATATCATGGCACTAAGGGCCACGTCCAATCTCTTTTTAAAAACCTCCAGGGATGGTGAATCCACCACCTCTCTGGGCAGGCCGTTCCAGTGCCTGATTACCCTCTCTGTAAAGAATTTCTTCCTAACATCTAACCTAAACCTCCCCTGGCAGAGCTTGAGCCCATGCCCCCTTGCCCTATTGTTGGTTGCCTGGGAGAAGAGACCAACCCCCACCTGGCTATAACCTCCCTTCAGGTAGCTGAAGAGAGTGATGAGGTCACCTCACATCTGAATGAACACCCAGTTACAGAGCAGCCCTTGGTGAAAGTCAGTTAAGCTTTTAATGAAGTTGTTTTTAATTAGCACAGATGTGTCTGTGCATGGTTGGTGTGCTCAACTTGGCCGTACTGACACGGGCTCTCCCACGAGGAGTTACTTTGAGGATGTCTGATCTTAGAATTGAATCTTAACTAAAAGCCTTGTTTGCTTTCCAGATTGGATGTAGAGTCTCAGCTGCTTCTGGATGTCCCTCTGAAACATTTCCTGTTTCTCCACATAAATCTCCTGCTGGAAGAGCAGCCGGGATTCCCGTTCCGCTGCTCGTGCCGAGCCCTTGCTCGGGGAAGTGGTGAATGAGCGAAGCTGCTCGTGGTGATGGTAAGAAGTACGATTCAATTTCACAATTAACGCCTGTTCTGCAGCCTCCTGCAGGGGCTGAGGCGCCGTATTGATGGGCTCTGAGCCAAAGAGGAGGAACCCAGAACTGCTGGGCTGGCTGCCAGAGCGCGTGCAGGCGGCTTCATCTCCTGGGCAGCCCGTACTGTTTTAATCAGCACGTAATAAAGACTTCCTGAAGTGCAGCTGATTTGGTTCTGTTGGATGACAGTGGGATGAGCAGGAGCTCCCTTTGCTCTGGTTGGGAACAGCTACACCCGGCTCCAGAAATGCTGCTTGGTACCTGGAAACGCCAAAGAAAGCAGAGCTGAGTTAAAATGTGTCACAGCCCATTGTCCTGGTGTGAGCTGGGCCAGA
>NW_010313933.1:0-5121 GCF_000700745.2 Antrostomus carolinensis
AAAAAACAAACATCCTAGAAATATAGAATCATGGAGGAAAAGATACCTGGGTGACCTCTAGTCCTACCTCCTTCTCAAAGTGGGTCTAATGAGAGCAGGTTGCTCAAGAACTTGGGAGTTTTCAGTATCTCCAAGGATAGAGATTCCACAATCTCACTGGTCAATGGCTTTAAATGTTTGACTACTATCATGGCAATTGTTTTTTCCCCAGTCTCTAGTCAGAATTGCCCATGTTCCAGTTTGTGTCTGTTGCCTCTCATCCTATCCCTGTGCACTTCTGAGACAAGTCTGGCTCTCCTCCAGAGCCTCTCATTAGGTATTTGCGGAAGACAGGAAGATGTCCCTTCAAACAGTTCTCTCAGCAATCTCAGTTCTCTCACCTTTTCCTCACATATCATGTGCCCCAGCCCCTTAAGCACTCTGACAGTGTCCTGCTGGGCTCACTCCAGTATATCTATATCCTACACAGGAAAGGCTAAAACCGGACACAGTAGAGCAGATATGGTCTCATAAGCACAGAACAGAGGTAAAGAATCACTTCTCACAACCCACTGACTACATTCTTGCTAACGCAACCCAGTATGTGGTTGGGCTGCTGTGCCACAAGAGCACTGCTGAATTATGTTCAACTTGCTCTACACTAGGTCATGCAGGTGTTTTTCTGCTAGCCTGCCTTCTTTCCAGTCTGTATGTACTGATGCATGGCATTATTTCCTCACAGATACAGGATTTGGTGCCTACCTCTGTTGAACTTCAAAAGGTTCCTGTCAGCCCATTAATTTCTCCAACCTCTTAAGATCCCTTTGCATAGCAGCCCTACACTCCAATGCACCGACAGCCCCCACACATACCCTTTTTTATCATATGCAAGCCTTCCAAGAGGCTGAACAGAGACTGGTACCAATATAATAATGCCAGTTTAAAAGTTCTCATCTTCTCATCTTTACACTTTTTTTAACTTAATGCTTTTTAATTAAGTAGGCACGCTGTAGCTTTATTCATCCAACAGCCCCACTGCGCTCACTAAACCTCTACTGACTTCAATGAGACTATTCTTACAAACCAAAAGTTAAGCATATGTATTAGCAGAAAATGGACACTGTTTAAAATAATTTGTTGCAGATTCAGAAGCCATAATAGAAGACATCTCATTCTTACATACCTGCAGTGGTTCTACATGATAAACGGGAAGAAAAACAAGCATTCGCAATTTCCAACAAGCCTTTCAAGTAACACTAAAGCACAATTACTACCAAGTTTCCATCTTGAATTCAACTTCTAGCACCCAAGATAACCCAAATATAAACAAACGAAAGTAATTGTTTTTCTGAGCCTGAAGACTAAATGCTTATGGCTTTTCCAAATAGTAAGAAAATTTCAGAGGTGTTACTTAGCACCTTACTATGAACTGACATAAATCACAAAAGACCACTACAGGCAATGATAAAAGCAAACACCAGAGCTACTTGCAAGAACTCTAAAAGCTTAAGAAGGGACATGGTACAGCAGACTGTTGTTACCTTTCCCTTCTCTTTTTTTCCTGTAAATCACAAAAACACATAGTGGACTCCAAAACAAATATCCACTTCCTTCTTGGAAATTAAGTACTTCAAGTTCAGCCATTAATCCACTATCTCTGCTTGAATGCTATTTTGGATTCAAGCAAGATACAAATTTTAACTGCTACTTCAGGTATCTGCTCATGCAGATATTCATGTTCCATAACTGCGGCTGAGTTTAATTTATTATCAGTTCTATACGGGTTTACCTCCCATGCAGATAAACCCCTGCCTCTTGATACCTATAAAAGAACATTTTGTGGTAGAAATACCAGCAACTCCCTTCTCGCTGGGAGGAAGCGATGTTTCCCAATGTGTTACCTTCAGTACCAGAGTAGTGGTTTCACTGTAAGGTGTCTATTAGCCTTTGCCTTACAGACGGCCAGAAACCAACCACCTGACATTTCCACAAGATAAAAGAAACTGGACGGCCAATTAAACATTGAATCCTTCAATGCTAGCATAATCTAATTTCTTTAAAGCATAACACCCATGCTCTATTAAAATACGAAAACAAGTCACATGTTGTTTAATATACCTGATGAACTACAACCACTTCTCAGCATCAGTCTTTAAGTGACCACAAGATTTTTCAACACATTTCTACTAATTGTTAAATGCCACACAAATTCTTCCTGTCATAAGATAGCTGCTTATAAACAGAAAGCAGGTAAGGATTTGGCTACCTGCTGCAGCATCCCAGTAACTCTATTCTTAAATAATACCAGCTAACCTTCAAAGCCTTTTCCCACTTACTAAGAGTGGGATACTATTTCTCCTTCCACCTATTTATTGGTTTCTCCATCATGTTGCAGCCTCAATATGCTTTGTGGCTTTAGAATTTCAGCCCATAAAATCAACAAGGTAACAGATTAATAAAATGACAGAACAAGAAAAAAGAGTTCAGCAACTGATGCCTTGCCTAGACTAGGATTTGGAGTGTGATCTGATTTAACGTATTGCTTATTCATTTTAGAATTTTAACACAAGCACAGTACAGTACCCTTACACACATTTAACCAGTCAAGTTACTACCTAGACTAACTTAACAGCTTCATCTTTGTTAAAGATGCATCACTTCATCTACCTTAGAACTTTAAAGCTTTTTCCACACACAAAGGTAAAAATGTTTATTTAAATCATACTTTGGAGAGCACTCCTGACAAAGAAATCGTTGTTAGTTTCATCTATTAAATTCTAATATTTAAGAGATGCAAAGTTACAAGGATCTCTCTTAAATACAAAATACACCACTTCTTAAGTTAATGTGTAGAGCTTATAATAAAACTAGAAATAATAAAACAAGCAGAAGAATAAAACAAGCGCAAAAACGCTTCTTTTGCTCAAGTGTGAAAAGACTTCAAATTCTTTTTCAAAATATGCAAGAAGCCCCAGACGTGACTTAAAAAAAAAATATATTTTTTTATGTCTTATCTGTAAACCAGAGAGCAAGAGAGTCTAAAATTCACATTTTAGTGATTTCCCAGAAATGCCATTTAAGTCAAGAAAACAGAAAGCCCTAAGTAAAGTGAAAAGTACATTTAGTCATATGAGCAGCAAGGATCTATAGCATCCTTGTCTAAGGATAGATCCTTATCCACAGCAAGGATGAACACATTTTTCAGAACTCTTTCTTCATTTAAAGTGAAATTTGGCGCTTCCAATACATGCTTCAAATGCAGAAAGAATTAACTGCCATCCAGCTGCTCCCTTTTAAAAACATTTCTGGTTCCACCACTCTATTTCATCCCAAAGGTGAGTACTGGAAGAAGACAGAGAACAAACTTCCTATGTACTTTTTCCAAGTGTGCCTGCCCCCTCCCCCAGGCATTTGTGCTCATGCTGCATCTGCAAGGAAATGAGGGTGGGGGCCTGCTCTTCACGTTCGGGTGTAGCTCAAAGCATCAAATCAAGAATAATTTAAGTGCTGACAATGTGAGCCATTTTATGTTCAGAGAGGGACTTGAAACTTCTTAATAACAAATTTAGCATCACTATTCATTAAAAAAAAATTTTTTTAAAGGAAACAAGATTTCATAATCATTTTATTATACAAATCACATAGAAAAAATCCCTTCCTTTCTCTGTAATTTGTAGTATTTAGTTATACCTCCATTAACCATTTCACTCCATATGTTTTCATGCTCAGTGGTACTGACATCATAGTTCAACGGCCTTTGAAAGTACAAACATTCACAAAAAGCTTTGCTTGCAACTTATACAACCATTGAGTAAAGCTGAAATTTTGCATTCAAGACAGGGGAGTTAGTATACTCTGTAAAGAGCAATTTAATACATACTGCTATATCAGTATAATGCTCATATTTAGCTCACTAATGGCAGGAAAAAGAAGAAATATCCAACTCTTCTGCATAGTAATTTTAAAATTCCGTCATTTTAGTTTAATAAGAATTGTGGTCTTATTCCTGGGAAGCTTTAGGCAGCTTAAATGCTATTTCATAACATTATTTATTTCCAACAATCTGCACTGAGTCTTTCAATGTATAGACTAAACAAACAGGAATGCTGAAAAACACGGTCATTAGATCCAGCCTTTACATTAAGAAAAATTAGCATGGATCTCCCTCAAAACCTAGGGAAGGTTTTTTTCTACAAAAGGCAAAGGGAAAGGGTCTTGAAGCTTTTAGACAGTGCTTTCAAATAAAGACTTCTTTGTTCCCACAATATCATCTGGTTATATGGGGTACAAGGTCTAGATTTTCTAGCTTTAGCATAAAGGTATCCACCTAGAATTTTCTCTCAGTTTACATGCAACTCTGTACTTGCTGTGCAATACAGGCAAAATGAGCCTGGGCTCTGAAGGCAGCTGTAAAACAAGTCCCTTACATTTTTCTAGGGGCTAGTTCAAGCTGAGTAGCAACAACGCTGCTAGCACACGCTTACTTTGAAAGCACATCAACTACTGCTCACCTAAACATGTTTTCCTTAAGTCATTAACATCTTTCAAAAATTATCCTTTCAATTTTTCCTCTGTACATACATTCAGATTTCTAAAACACCAGCTTTAAAAGTTACATATTCTCATTAATATTTCACAAGCATTTAACCTGCAACATCATCCCAAGTAGGACGACAATGACGACACAACCATTAAAACCTATCTGGCTGACGTCCACCAACTCAGATACAGACACAGCAAAAGCTGTACTGATGCAACCCTGCGAAGGCTGCTCCACATTCACCCAGACTGACCAGAACTTCTTTAATGTCCTCCTGAAAGTAGTCAGCTTCTCTTACTGACCACCACATACCTCAGAACATACTGGTCAGGAAGCGAGGTAACGTGACTCAAGTGAGTGAGGCTTTGCAAGCACCCACCCGAAGGTGAGTAAGCCAGCTGTGGGATAAAGGCAGCTCTGTATTCCAGTCACCTAAATAAACAGGGATTTACCTGCAACCCTTAAAAAACCCCAAAACGTTAAACCCATCCTCCGCAGCCTGAGGCCCTGCCTGAGCAGAGGGGCGAGCGGAGGGGGACGTGCGAGACCGCGCACTCCGCCTGGGCCCCACCACCCACCACCCCCCGGCCCGCACGGAGAAG
>NW_010313934.1:0-4786 GCF_000700745.2 Antrostomus carolinensis
TATATATATATATGATAAAGCCAAGACAGAATATTTACTGATGCAACAAAACAAATTGCTCACACCATGCAAATGGGCTGGAAAATTTTTTTGCAAGCATGGCTAAATCCTGCCCGTGCAATGCAGATTCCGGGGGACACCTGTTTTCCCTTTCAGCTGAGGTTACTGAGCGAGCCACGCAAGGTTTCTGCCATCCTCACAAGGGCGTTCGCGGTCACTCGTGTCACTCACCAGGTACCGCATGACTCTAAATGCACTGAGGTGCTCAAAAATATGTAATTTTTTTTAATTTGAAAACTTTAAAATTATTTTTGTAAGTAAACAAACAAAAAAAAATGGCTAAGGGAAGAGAGGTAAAGGTCAGGACATGATCCTGGAGCTAATCTCAGAGAGGCAGCTGTACCCGGAGCAGTCTGGGCACGGATTAGCCGGCAGTGGAAACTCTGAGCCTACAGCCTGATTTATCCAGGGAGGAATTTGTTGCAGTTGGGGTAGGACTGTGTTGCCTTTTCTAATTTCACCATGTACTAGTAGCTTTGATGCTCAAATCATCTTGCAGACATACAGAAAAAAAAAAAAAAATCAGCCAAGAAGAGACCTTGATGAGTTTTCTGGAGAAGGTTCCTCCCGATATCTGTTCTTCCAGCCTGCTTGCTCTTCATGTTTGTCCTAAAATGGGTCTGAATCTTCGTCTGGCTGCACTTTGAGCTCATCTCAGTGCTCTTCACCGCGGGTTGGAGGATGCTCCTCCCTCCCTTCAGCAGACACTGGATGTGTTGGCAGACTGCTGGGCATCCCATCTGCATTGGGGCATCAGCAGCTCTAGTCCCCCACTCCCTCTCTGTAGGTCATGCTCTACACTTCTGTTTTTCTCTCCTTGTTTTATTTTTCACACCCTCTCTCTTTGTTTTATTTTTCTCTTGAATCACCTTGTCACTTGTGTTCAGTTTATAATCCACCAGCTCCCACTTTTCTTTTTGTTCTTTTCCCCTGCCCTGCCCCTTATCAGTGCAACTGCCCATCTCTGGTGCCTGCCACTTGTCCCTACTGAACTGAGGTCCATTTTTTCAGACCATTTCTCCAACCTGTCAAAATCATTTCAGATTTAAACCCTGTGCTCCAACATGTTTGTGGTTTCTCCCAGCAGGTGCCATCCCCAGAGTCAGTGAATAAACTCTGTCATGCCAGTCAGATTGACCTCTTCATGCCAGCATGGCCCATGGCTCTAATATCATCATGCATGGTCCTTGCAAAGGACCATGTCTTGAGCACAGCAGCGTTCCTGCTCCCAGTTTGCAAGGAGATGCTCAAACAGTACAGAATCGTAAATCTTTCAGTGATTTCTGACATCAATTCTCTTTGAACCTACCATTGATGCTCGCAGTTCACAGTAAGTGTACATCTGTGGAAGCAGCAGGGTTTTTTTGGTTGTAGGAATATGATTGTCCTTTGCAGAAAGAAAATATCTGCGTAAGGATGCCAAAATGTCATGCCAAAAAAATGCCTCTATAGCTCATTTTGAGATGCTGGCCAAAAACCAGAAATAATGTCATTGGTTTCAGCAAACTGGTTACAACATCTCGCCTGACACACACCTTGTGAATAGTTGTGGAAAAGTTTTGTGGGTGACACAAAAAAACAAGGTTTGTTTGCACTTGCCAAATAAAGGAAGAGTGAAGAAAGTCACATAAACTGCTCTGTGTTTACAGAAAGGAAACAGGAAAAAAGGGTTTCAGATTTGTAACAAGCTGCATGTAGCAAATTATTTGCCTGACTGAAATTCATAGGAGTGAAAATATGTGTGGAACAGGGACGGTGTAAGAATGGCCAAGCCCTTCATTCAACAGAGCAGTTATTGTAGCTGCATTAAAGACCGTAGAAAGGAAATATAAGGTGATAGCCAGATAACTCATCTGAAAACAAGTCCTTTTATTGCATTTAAAAGTTACTTTTTGGTCCTCCGTTAAGTTCCCATTCAAAAAACCTCTGCAAGTTTTTCTGATACATCCTGTTAGATTTTTCAAGACCCAGATTAACTTTTAATTTGCCTGGATTCATCTCAAGAAGTTTTACCACTGCAAACCATCCAAATTGTTCTTCCCCCTTCAACATTAGCATTTCCACCTGACAGACAGCACATTGTCATTTAATTGAGTCCTTTTGTAACTCCTAAGCACATTTTGCCCTTTTAGTCTCTTTTGCAAAGCTGCTGTCTCAAAAAAAAAAATCCCTGGAGGAATTTGCTCCAATTTATCAGCATCACTTTGATAATGAAGTGTCTATAAACAGATACACAACCTTCTCTGCAGCCAGGGTGATCTGTGAAACAACAGGAACATTGCAGCTCAGAGCTCTGGTCTAAATTCCAAGATTATCTCTCACCATTCAGACACTAACAGAGCTCCTCCTGGTCAAAGGTTCAGCCTTCCCACTCTCTTGGACTGACAGAAGTTCCCCTGCGCTGCGCTTTCTATACAGACATAATGGGATGCAAAGTGTCCTGTTAAGTGGCCACCTTCTTTTGCTGGTTCCAGAAGTGAGTATCCACTCACTGCCACGTCCAACGGGGACATTCTGTCCCCTGGATCTGGATACAACCTCCCACCAGACTCCTCTGGCTCCATGGGGTGACACCTTAAGCCGTATCTGTTTTGCAATGTATGTCTTGATACTGGAATGACACTGATACTGTTGCCATGACAGCTTGTTCTCCATCCAAGGATGGCACGTTGAACAGACCCTTTTGTTTCTCCCATAGCAGCTTCTAAATCACAGTAGCCAACTGCACTGTGGGGTCCCACCACTGCAGCATGTGTGCCCACCCAGGTTCCTAAATCTGAGGGTCACATCCTTGAAGGACCATGGCACCAGTTGAAGGAAGGAAGTTTTTAAGTGATGGGGCTGGTCAAAACCCCAACATTTTCCACTCCTCTTCCCAGCAGTTGCTGTTGTGGTTTGTTTTGGAGGGAGAAGGGAGAAGGAAGAAGCCTGCCCTGGCCCTGGGATTGCGGCATGCTGCATTGCTACCTGCTGCTGTTCCACTGCAATGATGTAATGCTGTAGAGAGCACATGGACCGACACAGGCATCTGCATCTGCATCATGCAAACACGTGCAGAGATAGCAGGGGGTGAACTGCCTTGTGAAGTGCCTATTGCTGAGACACCTTCACCTTGCCTGCTTCTGCAGCCCCTGTCCCCAGGGGACTGCGGATCTCACAGTCTGTTGAAATCAGAAGGATTTAGGAGTCTGGAAATCGTTAAAAATGGGGCTTTTTGCAGCTCACCAGAGCTGAAGCAGTGTCTCGTGAAGGGTAAGCTGGTTAAATTCTCACACTATGGTTTGGCTCAACCCTACTGTGTCCACCCCTTTTGGCAGATGTTCCCCCAAGACCCTGCCACCACTGTCCTCCCTCCAGTCTCTGACTGACCAGGAAGGAGTTGTGGGGCCTGGGTTGGCGCTGCAGGAGGGATTGCTTCTCCCACCCTCGGCGTGTCCCACCTTCTCTCCTGTCCCACCCCACCGATGGGCTGAGGGAGGTCTGTTCCTCCTCCACTGTGGCTTTGGTGTTTATTCTCTGCCATTCCCTTTTCTCCCCACTCAGGGTCAGGTCCCCACCATTCCATCCTCCCCTTCTCTACCTTCATCTTCCTCAATGTTTTGGAGTCTCCGAACCTCTCCACCCCATTCAGATATCACCCTGACCCTTTGCAGCACACCTTGTTTCATCCCATCCTCTTCATCACCTTCCCTGCCCTGTAAGGCTGCTCCTCTGGGACAGCCACAGCCAGTTCCATCCCTTCTCCCCCATCCTGCCTCTCTCAGCACAGCACAGCGATGCTGCCATGGCAGGAGGGGCTGGCAGGGAAGGACTCAAGGATGGATCAGCTTCAGCCCCAGCAGTAGGGGACTAGCAGGCAGGTGGGAATCTCTGCAGCACCCTTCAAATCTCTCCTGCAAACAGGCAGTTGCTTTATGTCAAGAAAAATTGTGTGCCTGGCAGGGTCTGATCTGCATGAGCACAGCCTACAAGAGGGATGGAACCAGGAGTTTTGTTGCTGCTCCAGTAAATAAAAAGCAGGCCCTTTTATCATTTTAAGTGGCTTGTTTTTCATCCGGAGGTATGTGGAATTCAAACAGGGCAATAAACTTCAGTCTCTCCTCTTTAACGGGCTTTTCCCTGTAAAATGCAACCAGACCCACCATGCCAAGACTCATGTGATGTGAGGGTCAGGCAGGGAACACTCTTCATTAGCAGCGGTAAAAACCCAGCCTTGCCTTTCTCTTCCAGGCAATTCCCAGCTCTGCTGCAGCCAAAGGGAGACCATTAACTGGGCAGGCACAGTCCTACCTGGGGGCAGCAACTTTCCACAAGACACAGAGGGGAAATTCCTCTCTGTGCATCCCCAGCCCTGCTTCACACTCACTGACACTTTGGTGACTCAAGTGCAACCCAGCCTTCAGGGGTGAGTTTAAGCTCACGCAACAAAAACCCTGGAGCTGCTGGGACACAGCCCCATATCCCCCCACCCGTCACCTCCGCTAGATGTGGTGAAAGCCAACAGCAGGCCAGAAGGCATCACGGGGGTTGTTAATGACTCGGCTGTCACTGCTCAATGTGCTGGGTCTTGGTTGCTTTTTTAGGCAAGGGTTAGAGAAACCGTGGGCCAGATCCAGCTTGTTCTGTGAGGGGTGAGATGCTGTGATGGTTTCACTGAGCTAAGCCCTTGGCCAAGAGCCAACTCAGCCATTCACTCACTTTCCCCCACCCCCAGGGGATAGGGGAG